>NW_026058055.1:0-78051 GCF_023721935.1 Panthera uncia | reverse complement strand
AACAGAAATATTTTCTTCTTGCCATAAGATTTGGTTAAACAAAAGAAACTTGCAGGATGAAAAGTACTAAATGTCAGTGAATCTTTGGCTTTAGATTACCTAAACATACTTTCTACTTTTAACTTTTTTCTGAGGTTGGGGTCTTGTTTAAAGTTTAACTTTTAAGTAATTCTCAATGGCCACATTAATTCTTGTGGGATTATTTTGGAAACTGGAAGGGAGTTTGTATTAGGGATAGATGAATTATCCTCTATTTCAAAAAATCTTCAGGATTCAGAAATCTTTTTAAAATTCTGTTTTGTGCATACACAACAGCTAAAGAAACTGTTAGGAGCTGAAGTTTTGATTATGTACATATTAATTTGGATACTTGAATCATTGAAAAAATTTCCAGTCATGGAACAGAATTCTCCCCAGTGCTTTGCCATGGCCATGTGGTAAACACTGTTGCAAAATTTTTTTTTTTTTTGTATATGTGTGGGTGTTTCATTTTTTAGACAAAGATTGCATGTGTTAAAACTATTAGCTGCAATGTGTTCTGTGCTATCCCCTCATGGATATCTATATATGCTAGTTTATATAGATTCCATTGTTTTTAATGTCTATACAGTTTCTCCTCAGGCATTTAGATTATTTCCAGTTGTTGTTACTGTTTTTTAATTTTTTGAACAACACTACACTGAATATTGTTGGATAAAGAGCTCTTGAGTGAAGAATCAATAAACATTTGGTGCAGGCTGGAATTACGGAGAGAACGGTCAGCAAGTACACAGGTTCTTATCTACTTGACATTCTGCAAAACGATGACCTTTCCCAAAGTGCAGGTGCTTTAGCAGAGGTACCTCTTCCTCCTTTTGTTCGCTCGTCTTATATGGCAAGAAGGAGAATGGCCTTGCAGGTAGATAAACAGTATGGACTTGGGTGCCGGGTAGTGTGCGCTTGATACAAGCTGTTCATGAGGTGCTTGGACATTCCAGTTGCTGAACATCTAGAGACTTTGGGCTCCTTTAGTCCTGTGAATATGGGGTTCAGCTCCTCCTACTGTATGGGAAATGGAGGCTTCATTTTGATAGCTTGTTGCCATATAATCCAGTAAGAGCTCTTGAGGTCATTCATTAGACAGTACTATTTGTCTTTAAAACATATCTGTGTACTGATACCTGTCCTGATTTGTGTGAATCTTTTTAGGATATATTCCAACAAACAATGTTTAGATCATAGACTATTTTACTTACCATGTAGGAGATGGCTTTGTCTCCACATTTGCCACTAATAATGTGTTTTAAATTTTGCCACCTAGGTAAATGAAAAGTTACTATAATAATAGATTTTTATGTTTTATTTATTTATTTATTTTTTAACGCTTATTTATTTTTGAGACAGAGAGAGACAGAGCATGAACGGGGGAGGGTCAGAGAGAGGGAGACACAGAATCTGAAACAGGCTCCAGGCTCCGAGCTGTCAGCACAGAGCCCGACACGGGGCTTGAACTCACGGACCGTGAGATCATGACCTGAGCCGAAGTCGGCTGCTTAACCGACTGAGCCACCCAGGCGCCCCGATTTTTATGTTTTATTAATAAAATCTCATAATTGGGTAAATTCCTCATTGTTGATCTTTTTCGAAAAATTTCCTAGCTCTTGCCTGTATGGTTTTCAGATGATTTTTTTAATCAGCATGTCAAAATACTCCCACCTCCTAGTATATTGGGATTTGGATTGGCAGTATATATAGTTTTTATAGATTAATTTGGAGGGATTTGGTATTTACAATCTTTTCATGTGGGAACATGTGACTGTCATTTATTTAGATCTTTAAAAAGTTCTATAATCAAGTTAATTTTCTTTGTATAATATAACATTTGTATTTAACCTATTAAATTTTTTATAGTCTTTATTGCTATTGGAAAAATACTATTTTTATTCTACTTTGTGTGTCCAGGTTTTGCTTTTGTGGTGCTAAATTTGGATTTTCCACATTTTTGTTCTTTTACCAATTTGTCAACAAGAAATTCATAGATGTTCATTGTTCAAAGTGTTTGTAGGTGAAAAAGAAAAAAAAAAAGAAAAACCTAAATTATTTTAGAAGGAACTTTAAATGCTGATACCCTTCCTTAAGAGCCAGTATAGTGGGATGTTGATACCACTTGAGCTCTTAAAGTGTTTGTAGAAAAGAAATGACCTTTGATACCAATTTGAGCCTTACTACTTAATAGCAGTAGTCACTTAGACTCTCCACATTTAATTTTTCATATGCATAAAGTTTAGGACATTTAATAAAAAGATTTGCATTTAGTTCTGATTCATTAGTATACAGATTTTTTTATTTGAAAAGATTAATTTGAATTATTTTCTAAGTTAAATTACTACATTTAAATTACTAATTTAAAGAACACTTGTGTGGGATGAAGGCAAAGAAGTTTAGATTGACTTTTTTTTAGGTATTTTTAAAAAATGTATATTGTACTCAAATATCTTCTTTCTAAAATTCAATCGTATTTCACTCTCTCTATAATAATTCGTCACTATTTTCTGTTTTCCTTAGGACAAAGTCCAAAATACTTAGCATGACTCATAGTCCCTTAAACCTGGCTCTTTCCCTCCCTTGCTCCACCTGCTTTTTCTTAGCTTTCCAAAGGCTCTAATGAAACTATATATTTAGCTTCTTGCAGTTTTTTCAAACTTTCAGGTATGTTCCTCCTATCTTCTGTACTTCCTACTGGTTTTTTTTTTTTTTTTTTTTTCTCCTATTTTCTGAGAACGACCTTTCTTTCTTCATTTTTCGGGTTAGAATCATTTTGGGAAGCCATCCCTGATCTTTAGGCTGAGTTTGGTGGCGCCTGTTTATGTGTTTCCCTAGAACTATGTTGTCATCTGAGCATTTGCCTGTTGAAGTTTGTTTACTTATCTGTCTCTTAATTAATTATTGAAGGCACAGGCCATACTTGTTTAGTTGATGATGTATTTATAAGTGACATTCAGTTGTATTAAAACCTAATTGTAATTGTTACACAAATGGATGTTTCGTTAATATTTCTATTTCCTTTTTATCCCAGGACTGGGCTAATGCTAATGTCAGCAGACAGATTGAGGACACTGTATTATATGGTTACTATAGTAAGTATCTCAGTTTCATTTCCTATTTGGGCTGCTAACCAAAATGTAGAATTAAGCTATGTGTAAACATTTTGCTATCACTTTTGTGATTATTGTTTCAACACCAGGAGTAAGTAATACAGCATTCATTCCCCTAATCTGGAAACTTTTAACCTACTCTGCTTCATTTGGGTTTATTTATATGTCTCTTTAGAGTTTCAGTCAAGTTACTTTAAATCTCAAGTCTTGTCCTTTGTTAACATTACCAGTTTCCCAGTTGCGCTCTTGAGTTAAAAAAATCTGTTTTCTAGACATTTTTTTCTAAGCATTGACACTAGTAGAGGGTACACTGGAGAGTTTGTAGCATCAACTTTATTGTGCTATACTGATCCAGTTTAATCCAAGGGATTCTGGTTGATTGGGTCTTTCCTCTCTCTTCCTTCCCAAATGTTCAATTATAAAAGCTTATTATAAGCACCTAAATGTTTCCCAGATGTTCTCTCTGGATATACATAAGACTTGTGTTTTTATAAAAATATTAATGCTGATTTAAGGAAGGGATGTCAATTTTTTTCAGCAATGAATCAATGTGTTGAATAAGAATTCAGCAGGACACTAAATTGGAAACTGAAAAAACATAGTTTCTTTTGGTGGGATAATTTTTTCAAGGGTTTCATTGAATTTTAACTTAGTTGCTTTGGCTCTGCCTTTGCCTTTTCTCCTGATCTAAAATCTTCAGAACCCATGTAATTCTATCCCTCTGGCATGTATTTTAGAAATATTTTGTGGTATTTTAATGTAGAATTCATTATTTCTGATGAATACATTAAATGTAAATCATAAAATATAAATTTGACCTGTTAGAACCTTCGAAATGGTGCTGTATTAAACAGAATGTTATCTTTTCAGTACAGATTTTGGTAGGATGTATATAAATCACTTCAAAAAAGTTTTGGGGGAAGGGAGCCTCTCTTCTATGTGACACTAAAGTGTATTTGTGCAATAGAGCACATGACAAGATAAGGCAACTTTTATCTTGGTGCAGTCCAGGTTGAAGAGCCATATTTTATCATTGAACTTAGAGGCTACCAGATTAATCCATTGTAACCAAGGTTACAAAGACTTTTATACAGGAATGTTAATTGAATGAACATGTTAATGAAGCCCTTCCAGTTGTTTTATGGAGAGAATTAATCTACCTAAAATGATTTCAGTATGTATTTTTCTCAATTCTCCTAAGGAAATATGTCCCTACTATTTTAAATGCATAGCATGGGAGATAAGTTAATCATTACAAACAGTAGAGGACTTAAGGATAAAGGGTTTGATTTTTGGCAGAACTTGAGTTATAGTTGGAAACATAACTACCTTGGGATAGTATAGTTGAGATACTGACCTAGGGAAGAAATTTGCATGAGAAGCCAAATAATGATAGAAGATTTCTTGATGACTGTGGATTCAAAGCAAGACTAATATTAATCGTTTTTGGCATAAAGTTAGTCATATCCACCTTAGCTATGGCTAATAGGCTCTTGGCTTTTACTTAGATGGTGACCTACCGCCGGGAGCCTAAAGGATTGTATAGCTTCTGAAATAGTTACTATTCCCAAGCCCACCTGTTTCTCCAGAAATGCTAGATATTATCCAAAGAACTATTTTTATGTATCCATTCTGTGAGATTCCATAGTTCATCTAATTTCTTCTAACATATCAACATGTTTTCATTGTCTAACCTTGCCAAGAACTGTATGAGACTTTCATATTCAACGTTTTACTTAATTTTCATGAATGTCATTTTTTGGGAAGTATTTTCTATCTTTTACAGATGGAGAAATTGATATTTAGCGATATTAAAGATCACCTTGTTAGTGAGTGGCATAACCTAAAGCTGGAGCTTTGTGGCATTAAATGAGCTGCCTTTTAATAAATGGTTCTGGGGATGTTACCTGTGGGAATTCTTCATAGCACTGAACCCCCAGGGCAGCTCCAAAAATCATCTGGGATCTTTTAAATAATACGGAATGCTAGATTACACCCAGAATGAGTCTGGTTTACGTTGGTGTTCCATTAATGTCACCAGTGCTCTTACCAGAAAAGTGTTTATGTATTGGAAAGTTGTAAAACTCAAGGTGGTGGATTCAAGTTTTCCAAAAATCTTAATTTTCTTTTGAAAACTTAGGTTTTATTGGGCAGCAATACTATTACTTATTTTCTTTGAAGTGACAAAGCCACTTTATTCATTTTTGAGAAAGTCTATCTAATACTCAAGCCTGGATAACTACTGCTTGTCTGTCAGTTGTTCTTTCAAGAAAAATGGTGTTCTTTGAAAAAAAGTGCCTAGTGTAGCTCACAAGTGAAATACCAGAGTGCTTCTCACAAGGGCAATTTATGTGCACCTCTCTTCTCACAGGATATTAAAAAGGTGGGTACTCAAAGGTAGACATCTAATGGAATTATTACCGCGTCAAAAGGGACTTCCCTAAATAAAAGTTTTCCCCACTGGTGATTGCTTGGTGGCGAAAAATACAATAACTATGGGGTGCCTGGTGGCTCAGTTGACTAAGTGACTGACTCTTGATTTCGGCTCAGGTCATGGTCTCACAGTTCGTGAGTTCAAGCCCCATGTGGGGTTTTGTGCTGACAGTATGGAGCCCCCTTGGGATTCTCTCTCTCCCTCTCTCTCTCACCCCTCCCCTGCTCGCTCTCTCTCTCTCTCTCTCTCTCAAAATAAATAAACTTAAAAAAATAGTAGCTGTTAGTGGAATGGCTAATGACATTTTGATATTATGAAAATAATTTTCATATTTGCATACCCTGAAATGATCCGTGCTAATCCTAGGGTCTGGAAACCGTATTTTTGAGATACTTCTGTTACATTAATGGAACTTTGGGTATTTTTTTCCTGGAGATTCAGGCCAACTAGCTGCTGCTTCTACCTGCTTGTTCTCCCCTAGCTATTGATTGGTTATTAACAGTCCTCAGGTACCTGAAGCTGCCTGCAAAGGAGTCTCCTGGAGCTTGTTGAAGGATGAGAGAGTAAAGTTGTTTATTTCTGCTCTTTTGCCCTATACTCATAGGGATTCTGTACTCAGAAGAGACCCCCTCATATGAGGCTATTGTTTATCCTAGAAACATTCAGGATTCAGTCCTTTTTTCCTTTTTGAATGTTTTTATTTCTTGATTTCTATCTTTAAACTTCTTTGATATTTTCTTTTATAAAACTGCTCTTGTCTGACATTTTTGTTTCACTTCTGTTTTAATCTCATGTTTGAACCTGTTCAAGTTTTTATCTCATGTATGTGTTTAGGCTTTTTATCTGAGTTCTATTTTTACATTTCAAATTTATTTTAATCTTTAAATTTTTACATTGTATTAATTTTAATTTATTGTAAAGCTTACTATAATGTTTTCTCTAACCATTCTTGAAATTTTTAGTTTTAACACTTTCACTACTTTCTTTTAATTTCTTTTATAAAATTTTTAATTTTTAAAAAATTTTTTAGTTTTTTAAAATACAATTTATTGTCAAATTGGCTAACATACAGTGTGTAAAGTGTGCTCTTGGTTTTTGGGGTAGAATCCCATGGTTCATCACTTACATGCAACAGTGCTCATCCCAACAAGTGCCCTCCTCAATGCCCATCACCCATTTTTCCCTCTCCTCCACCGCCCGCTTCCACCTTCAGTTTGTTCTCTGTATTTAAGAATCTCTTATGGTTTGCCTCCCTCCCTCTCTGTAACTATTTTTTTCCCATTCCCTTCCCCATGGTCTTCTGTTAAGTTTCTCAAGATCCACATATGAGTGAAAACATATGATATCTGTCCTTCTCTGACTGACTTATTTCACTCAGCATAATACCTTCCAGTTCCATCCACATTGTTGCAAATGGCATGATTTCATTCTTTCTCATTGCCAAGTAGTATTCCATTGTATATATAAACCACATCTTCTTTATGCATTCATCAGTTAATGGGCATTTAGGCTCATTCCTTAATTTGGCTATTGTTGAAAGTGCTGCTATAAGCATTGGGGTACACGTGCCCCTATGCATCAGCACTCCTGTATCTCTTGGATAAATTCCTAGTAGTGCCATTCCTGGGTCATAGGGTAGTTCTATTTTTAATTTTTTGAGGAACCTCAACACTGTTTTCCAGAGTGGCTGCACCAGTTTGCATTCCCACTCACAGTGCAAGAGGGTTCCCGTTTCTCCACATCCTCACCAGCATCTGTTATTTCTGGGTTGTTAATTTTAACCACTCTGACCGGTGTGAGGTGGTATCTCAGTGTGGTTTTGATTTGTATTTCCCTGATGAGGAGTGACGTTGAGCATTTTTTCATGTGTCTGTTGACCATCTGGATGTCTTCTTTGGAAAAGCATCTATTCATGTCTTCTGCCCATTTCTTCACTGGATTATTTGTTTTTTGTATGTTGAGTTTGGTAAGTTCTTTATAGATTTTAGATACTAATCCTTTATCTGATATGTTATTTGCATATATCTTTTCCCATTCCGTTGGTTGCCTTTTGATTTTGTGATTGTTTCCTTAATTTCTTTTAAGTGAATTTTCATTTTACTTAATAGTTTCTCTAACTTTTTGTTTTGATTTTGTATGCATTCAGGGGTTGTAGCAATAGAGCCCAAACCAAAAGCGGGAATTATTCAAGACTGGTGTGTTCAGCCCTTCTGTAATTGTCCTATCACTTTATCCTAGAGACCCTTCCTTCTTCTGACACTGATTCTTGGGTGTCATTTTTTGTGTAGATGTAAATTGAATTATATAGTATATATTGTTTTCTGTTTCGTTTCTTTAGTGTTTAGCATTATATTTGAGATTCATCTGTATTATTGCAGGTAACAGTACTTTGTTGATTGTCATTGCTATAAATATTCCATTGTATTAACATATCATAGCTTGTTTATTCTGAAATTCATGATCAGTTGAGTTCAGTTTTGGGCTGTTTTTTTTTTTTTTTTTTTCTTTTAAATATATGAAGTTTATTGTCAAATTGGTTTCCATACAACACCCAGTGCTCATCCCAAAAGGTGCCCTCCTTAATACCCATCACCCACCCTCTCCTCCCTCCCACCCCCCATCAACCCTCAGTTAGTTCCCAGTTTTTAAGAGTCTCTTATGTTTTGGCTCTCTCCCACTCTAACCTCCTTTTTTTTTTTTTCCTTCCCCTCCCCCATGGGTTTCTGTTAAGTCTCTCAGGATCCACCTAAGAGTGAGAACATATGGTATCTCTCTTTCTCTGTATGGCTTATTTCACTTAGCATAACACTCTCCAGTTCCATCCACGTTGCTACAAAGGGCCATATTTCATTCTTTCTCATTGCCACGTAGTACTCCATTGTGTATATAAACCACAATTTCTTTATCCATTCATCAGTTGATGGACATTTAGGCTCTTTCCATAATTTGGCTATTGTTGAGAGTGCTGCTATAAACTTTGGGGTACAAGTGCCCCTATGCATCAGCACTTCTGTAACCCTTGGGTAAATTCCTAGCAGTGCTATTGCTGGGTCATAGGGTAGGTCTATTTTTAATTTTTTGAGGAACCTCCACCCTGTTTTCCAGAGCGGCTGCACCAGTTTGCATTCTCACCAACAGTGCAAGAGGGTTCCCGTTTCTCCACATCCTCGCCAGCATCTATAGTCTCCTGATTTGTTCATTTTGGCCACTCTGATTGGCATGAGGTGATATCTGAGTGTGGTTTTGATTTGTATTTCCCTGATGAGGAGTGACGTTGAGCATCTTTTCATGTGCCTGTTGGCCATAGTTTTGGGCTGTTTCAAATACTACTGGTTTGAGGATCTAGTGTATCTGTATTTTTTTTAAAAAGCATTTACTGCATTGTTGTCCACCATACGAATGCTCTTATTCAAAGAATCCTAGATTATTAGGTGTTATAACAAGTTTTTTTTGCTCTTCAGTGTTTCTCTAGTGAAAATAGATGTATGCATATTTGGATGAGGTTAAGTTACAGAACTAAGGAAGAATAAGATGGACCAAGAAACTTACAAACTCCTATTTCTATGCCATGCCTTTTCTATGCCATGCCTTAAGAGCACTTAAGAGGGCTTTTATGAAGTTTTTCGTTACTCCCTGTTGGTTAAATCCTGAAAAGTTGTACCTGGAGTCTTTACTATGCATTTTGAACGTAGGGTTTACAACCTCCTAGTGTCTTAGTTTGAGATGAGTACTGTGGGACCTTGAAGTCATTTAACTTCTTTATGACTACTCCACTTGTGAAGTGGTGATAAAGTAGTATCTACTTCATGGTATGAGGAGTATGAGACATGTGGTATCTGGTATCTGTTGTTGTTTTAATTCACATCAGCTAAGAGAGCAAGGAAAGTAAACCTCTGTGCAATGATACGGGAAAATTAGAAGAATTGACCTAACATCTCATCAGATTTACATCTTTTTGATTCTTTGTTTTAAAATATTTTTTTAAGGTTTATTTATTTTTGAAACAGAAACAGAGACAGAGGGGGAGCGGGGGAGGGGCAGAGAGAGAGGAAGACAGAATCTGAAGCAGGCTCCGGGCTCCGCGCTGTCAGCACAGAGCCCGACGTGGGGCTCGAACTCACGAATCATGAGATCGTGACCTGAGCTGAAGTTAGACGCTTAACCGACTGAGCCACCCAGGCGCCCCACATCTTTTTGATTCTTTATTGTTGTGAAAACATCTCTAAATTGCTTTTCTAGGTAAGATGGACTGAGACTAAATTGGAGGACTTTTTTTTTTTTTTTTTTTGATTCAGTTTTGTGAAGTTCTTGATGAGATAGTTGTGCTTTCCTTCCCCCTTCTTAAAAGACTGTATTCTTAATTATTGGGGCAGTTTTCTAAATGGCTTTGGATTACATTTGCTCAAGACATTCTCTGGATAATGACTCCATGAGACTTAGTGTCCTAAGGATTTGTTTCCAAGTGGAAATAGTAGAGGAAACAAACAACCAAAAAAAAACCCAAAAAACCTCTTAAGGAAAATGACTATTCTTCAGACTACATATTCTAAGTTAAAGCCTATAAACAGTTTTGTTCTCTGAGTTGTATACTGTCAGATCATGCTCCTTGCTGTTTGAATCAGTGAGTTACTATTAACAGCAGTAGTAGTTACCTGTTGTGTGTACCAAATCACACCCAAATTTAGCAGTTTAAAACAAACATTATCTCACAGTTTCTCTGGGTCAAGAATCCAGATGCAGCTGACATAGCAGTATTGCAAATATTGACAGATTTGATGTTTAGTCAACATATAATACTTTTATACTTGCAAAATATTTATTAAGCATGTAACATATAAAGTTTGAAGTCCCTTGTGTGCCTTTCCCTGGTGCCATCTCTCCTCCAACCCCCTTAGAAGTAATCACTATTCTGACTTTTTTAGTCTGTTAATCCCTTGCTTTGCCTTGCTGTATCTGCCATGCTGTATCTTTGGTTTTACATTTTGAACTTTATACGAAATTACTTGTTTTCATTCAGCCTTATGTTTCTGAGATTCTTATGTGTTCTTGCATAAAGTGTAGTTTATTGTGTCTGAATATAACACATGGTAATCAGTCTGGACATTTGGATTTTTTGCTACTAAAAACTGTGTGAGGAACATGTTTGTACATGTTTCCTGTTGCATATGTGCCAAATACATACATAAAATTGATGGACCATAAGTTATGTGCATCTTGAACATTCTAAATAATGACAAATTATTTTCCTCAGTATTTATACCACTTTAATTCCCATGAAAAGGGTGTGATCCTTCCAATTGCTCTGTATCCTGAAGTTGGTGTTTTTGTTTTTGCTGTTATATTCCAATAGAACATTATTTACAAAAGCAGGTGGTGGGCCAGATTTGGCCTATAGGCTGTAGTTTCCTGGCCCCTGGCCCGATCTATTACAGTTATATAGAAAATAAAAATAAAAGCTGTGTGTGCAATCAACAACTAAAAGAAAACATCCCAAAGGTTAAATTAGGTGGCATTTAGGTAGTTGAATTATGTGTAACTGTTTTATTTTGTGTGTATATTTTTATTTTGCAAGATTACCAAAATGAGTATATACTACCTTCAAAATGAAGGGGAGAAAAAGAACATTTAAAAGTGTTCATGTATTGGGGCACCTGGGTGGCTCAGTTGGTTAAGTGTCTGACTTCAGCTCAGGTCTTGATCTCATGGCTCATGAGTTGGAGCCCCGTGTTGGGCTCTGTGCTGACTGCTCAGAGCCTGGAACTTGCTTTGGATTCTGTCTCCCTCTCTGTCTACCCCTCCCCCGTTCATTCACTTTCTCTCTCTTTCTTTCTCTTTCTCTCTCTCTCTCTCTCTCTCTCTCCTCCCTCCCCCTCTCTCTCCCTCTCCCTTACCCTTTCTCTCTTTCTCTCTTTCAAAAATAAATAAACATTTAAAAAAAAGTGTTCATGCATTATCTGAGTTCTTGGAATAGCAAGGAAACTGTAACCTGAGATTAAAATATTGCTATAAAATACTACTGACAAGGGGTACCTGGGTGGCTCAGTCAGTTGAGCATCTGACTTTGGCTTAGGTCATGATCTCCTAGTTAATGAGTTTGAGGCCCACGTCGGGCTGTGTGCTGACAGCTCAGAGCCTGGAGCCTGCTCTGGATGCTGTGTCTCCCTCTCTCTGCCCCTTTCCCTCTCATGCTCTGTCTCTCTCTGTCTCTCGAAAAATGAATAAACATTAAAAAATTTTTTTTAAATACTACTGACAAGACTAATATTATTTGGATAATATGGAACGGCGAGACTGTGGCTGTAGTTTCAGAATCCATAGTGTACTTTTTTTGGAGTATAGTTGACACACAATGTTACATTAGTTTCAGGTGTTCTCTATGCCAAACTTGGATACTGCTATGTATTTTTAGTTTTTGCCAGTGTGGCAAGTGTGAAATGATAGGTCCTTAATCTTCATTTCTCTTATTTTGAAAAAGAAATTGCATGTTTTTAAAAAATTTATTGGCTTTTTCAATTTTCTATTTGAGTTACCTTTTTTAAAGTTAGGTTGTTTGTGTTTTTCTAACCGTTTTAAGACATTTTTTTAATGTGGTCTGAGCTGTTCACACAGTGATTCCAAATATTTTATTTTTCCTCCCACTGAGTTCCACTCCCCCCATCTTTCTTATGAAAGTCGGGACTTCTGAGCTTTGATTTAGCCATATTCATGAACCCTATAATGATGACTGGAACATACTCATTAGATATTTGAGTTGAATACATTTTATCAGAGGAGGTAATCATGTGAGGTGGTTTTTTTTTTTTTTTTTTAATCTTTTAAGTAATGTATTACATAGGTAAATTATTCTTCAACCAACTTTGCACTCCTAGGATAAACCTTGATTGGTCATGATGGTGGCTTTTTTGGTTTTTAAATCTCTTGTTGGGCTTGTTTTGCTGTTACCTTATTTGGGATTCTCTTAAAAATTGAGAGGTGAGACTGGTTTATAAATTTCCTGTATCTTATTATTCTTGTCAGGTTTGCATATGAAAACCCTGCTAACTTCATAAAATGAACTGAGAAGTGTTTTTATTATTACTGTTATTATTATTTTAGAGAATGCTATGGACCAGTGAGCATTACATGGGACTCTGTCCCATAATCTGTACCCATCTTTAATAACTAAGGGATAGAAGTGAGTGTGGTAGTTTGTACAATTATTTCTAATGACCTAGTCACAAAACTTGTTTCTAGTAACTGAGTTCTGCTGGTTAGAATTCTTTTTTTTTTTTTTTTTTAACATTTATTTATTTTTGAGACAGAGAGAGACAGAGCATGAACGGGGGAGGGTCAGAGAGAGGGAGACACAGAATCTGAAACAGGCTCCGGGCTCTGAGCTGTCAGCACAGAGCCCGACGCGGGGCTCGAACTCACGGACCGCGAGATCATGACCTGAGCCGAAGTCGGCGGCTTAACCGACTGAGCCACCCAGGCGCCCCTGGTTAGAATTCTTAATAGCCAGATGGAAGCACTTCTAGTAAGGATGAAACAATAGTTTCATTGAATTAGAGGTATTACTTCCACCTAACCATTTGGTTTCCTTATTCTGTTGAAATGAACAGGCAATAATAGTTACCATGTTGGCTGGAATGATTGATGCTGGTTATTAGGGGAAATAGAGTTGCTGCTACACAGTGAAGGCAAGAGGTATATCTAAAACCCAGGGGATTCTGGGGCATCTCATGATGCTAGCATGTTCAGTGGTAAAAGTTAATTGAGATCTGTTACACTCATGACTCACAGGCTACCAACAGCTCTGGATAGTTCAGGAGTGAATGTTTGGGTTCTCCTATTTCTCGTGTCATATTCTGTTTTAGGGCTTACACCTGTCTGCTGTTTAACAGATTGGAAATACATGGCATATATAGTATAGTGTTGTCCTTATTTTATTTTTTTTTAGTCTCATTTAAAATAAGTCTGGAAATGGGCTATTCAGGGATCATATGGCAGTACTATGGCATCATGAGGGTCGTAAGCTTGTGGGGTTTTTTTGTTTTTTTTTTCTTCTGCTCTCCATCCTTAGTACATGATTTCCATCTTATATAGTTACCAAAGTCCAAAATGATGGCTGGAGTTTAAGTTGTCATGTATCCATTTCAGGCAGGAAGCTGGAGAAAAGGGGAAGGACAAAAAGGGGCATAGCAGCTGAAATGAAAATGAGTATTTGGATATGCAGCTAGCAGTCCTGACCCCGGATTCTTTCAGCTGGGTAAATGGGATAATTTTAGAAGGCTTTTAGAATTCCCAGAATATCTTTATACTTTGACCCTCTAAAACAAAATGCTTTGTAGTAATGATTAATTATATCTCACAATATTGACTAAATTATCCTTTGTTTTAGTGTTTTCATCGGTAGTTAGGAGGAACAAAGAATGTCTAAAAATTCAAAAGCCTAATTTATCCCAGTTGGGGCACTTGGGTGACTCAGTTACTTAAAGCGTCTGACTCTTGATTTCACTTCAGGTCATGATCTCATGGTTCATGGGCTCGAGCCCCATGTTGGCTTTGGACTGACAGCATGGGGCCTGCTTGGGATTCTTTCTCTCCCACTCTGTCTCTGCTCCTTCCCTGCTTGCGTACTCTCCCTCTCTCTTTTTCAAAATAAATGAACTAAAAAAAAGCCTAATTTATCCAAATTCATTTTCCTGTGAGTTGCAATTTAATGATAGACATTTTTTAAAAGGTAGATTGTCTGCTTTGTGTATATGAAATGATTCTAACAATTATCATATATTCTTTGACCCAGTTTTTGTCCATATCCTTTTAAGATGGACATGACATGATTGCTCTCTGTTCATTTGTTTTTGCTGCTTTCTTGCTAAGTTTTTTAAAAAAGAATTTGTTTTATGAGTTTAATTCTTGCCAATTTTTGTGGACATGAGGTTCTAAAATTTGTTAATATGTTTTCTTTGATGTTAGTGGGACTATTAAACCAAACAGTCTGTTTATCTTTTACTTGCTAGTAGCAATCTTTTAACAAAAACATTTACAAATTAAAGCACACTTTATAAAGATGTAAGGATATCAGAGTGTCATCACTGTTAAGAATAATTTTCCTTTGTACATAATTATCAGTTTGAAGTAGAACTTTAAAAGAAGCAATTTCTCTGTTTCATGATAGTGGTAGCAGCAACTTTTTTTTTTATTTACAGGTATATAAACTCACCTGGACATTAGGGAACTAATCTGAAACACATAAAAATGTTAGTTTTTTTTTTTCTTTACAGATTAACATTTATGGACTAAAGGAAGGGATCTTTATGAAGGACACTGAAAAAGAATAGTCAGAAGATAGTTGATTTAGAGTGTGGTGTTAGCAAAGCAAAGATTTAGAGCAGTTGTTCTACATGTATTTTGAATCACAGACTGCTGAAGGGATATTATAGAATCTTCTCGGAAGTGTGTCTCTTCCCCACTTCCTTCCTTCAGGTGTTGATTCCTAGAAACTGTCTCTTTTGGGATGTTCCTGTCAGCAACATATGCAGATTTTAGTTGCTGTACATCTTCATATCTCTTTACAGTCAGTAGCTACCACAACCACTTTTTTGACTTGTGTTGCAATAAATTAGTTTTCCAGTTTTAGAACTTCCTTAAGTTCAGTCACAAAAAATGTACTCTTGTGTCTGGGCTTGTTTTATTCCTTGTGTGTATCCGTAGTTTGTTCTTTTTTGTTACTATATACTAGTCATTTGTTTAAATATAATACCACTTAGTTTGTTTATCTGTTTACCTGTTGATGGACACTTGGATTGTTTCCAGTTTTTGGCCACTGTGAATAATGTTGCTGAGAACACTTTTGTTGTTCACCTGAGTCTGTTCAGTTATCGCCTACCTTCAGGAAGGCCTGCTTGTGTGGCTGACCCTGGACTAACTCCTGTGAACCCAATGCTTGGATGTACTTTGTATTGTGCCTGTTTTACAAGTCCCCAGTAAAAGCCCTGGACTCTGTAACCTCAGCAGGCTTCTCTGGGCAGAAACACTTTGCATATTTTGCTGCTCTTCATTGAGAGAGGAATAGACTTGCTGGATCACGTGGTAGTTGTAAGTTTAACCTGGTAAGAAACTACTAAACGGTTTTCTGTAGTGTTGGGCCACTGTACCCTGCCTCTAGCAAAGTATGAGAATGTCAGTTGCTTTACATTCTTGGCAGCACTTGGTATTGTCAGTTGAATTTTAGCTGTTCTTTTGGGTATGTGTATCTCATTGTCGGTTTAATTGACATCTTCTTGATGACTAACGATGAGGGCCTTTTAAAGTGTGCTTGTTGGCCATTTTGTATATCTTCCATGGTGAAGTGTCTGTCTTTTGTCCATTTTAAAAAATGGGTTATTTGTATTTTAATCAGTTATAGGAATTAATTTTATAGTTTGTTATGCTAATTGAATACGATGTTAACTTATGTAGCTACAAGATCATTGATCACAGGGGTTCAGGAATACAAGTAATGTTTATGAAATAGCCATAGGCTGTTTGGCTACCTAAAGGCATAAGCCACCAAGTAGTAGACATAAGCAACATGCTGAGAGTGAAGCCAAGCCTTATGGCACCTGTTAATTTATGAAAATTTGGGGGATGTGGCTATCAGCCCACTAAACTCTGTTATGCTAATTTAGGGTTCCTCCTATTCTATATAAGTTATTTGATTAATTGATTATTTATTTATATTTTGAGATAGTGTATGCACCTGAGCATTTGAGTGGGGCAGGGGCAGAGAGAGGGAGAGAGAGAATCCCAAGCAGATTCTTTGAGCTATTAGGGCAGAACTCAAAAAGGGGCTCAATCTCAATAACCATGATATCATGACCTGAGCCGAAATCAAGAGTCCAAACACTTAACGGACTGATCCACCCAGGTGTCCCTATTTGATTATTTTAATCATAATTATTAGAATAGTATTTAGTGTGATTTGTAGTTGTGTCCCTTTTATTTTTACTTTTTTAAAGTTTTTAGAATACTTATTTTGGTTACATTTGGAATATGTGTTATTTCCATTGGCTGTTAGATTTATAATAGAAATATTAATAATAACTACAGCTGATTGTTGACCAACACAGGTTTGAACTGTTAGTTACACTTAATGTGGATATTTTCTGATAAATCCGTACAGTACTATAAATGTATTTTCTCTTCCTTATGATTTTAATACCATTTTCTTTTCTCTAGCTGGTGTTATTGTAAGAATGTGTTGTATAATACATGTAACATATAAACTGTGTGTTAATTGACTGTTTATGTTACCAGTAAGGCTTCCAGTCAAGAGTAGGCTATTAGTTAAGATTTAGGGGAGCCAAAAGTTATATGCAGATTTTCATCTCTGCAGGGAGTGTGCCTCAATCCCCACATTATTCAGGGGTTAACTGTATTCTCAGTCTTGTGATAGAAACACCAGTGTTCATTACCCTTAAAGAGTTACTGCCATTAATAGTTTCTCATAATATTAAAGGACTGCATATATTTCTTTTTTTTAATATGAATTTATTGTTAAATTGGTTTCCATATAATACCCAGTGCTCATCCCAACAGGTGCTCTCCTTAATACCCATCACCCACCCCCCATCAACCCTCAGATTGTTCTCAGTTTTCAAGAGCCTCCTATGGTTTGACTCCCTCCCTCTCTAACTTTTTTTTTTCTCTCCCCTTCCCCCATAGTCTTCTGTTAAGTTTCTCAGGATCCACATAAGAGTGAAAACATATGGTATCTGTCTTTCTCTGTGTGACTTATTTCACTTAGCCTAACACTCTCCAGTTCCATCCACGTTGCTACAAAAGGCCATATTTCATTCTTTCTCATTGCCAAGTAGTATTCCATTGTGTATATAAACCACAATTTCTTTATCCATTCATCAGTTGATGGACATTTAGGCTGTTTTCATAGTTTGGCTATTGTTGAAAGTGCTGCTATAAACATTGGGGTACAAGTGCCCCTGTGCATCAGCACTCCTATATCCCTTGGGTAAATTCCTAGCAGTGCTATGGCTGGGTCATAGGGTAGATGTATTTTTAATTTTTTGAGGAACCTCCACACTGTTTTCCAGAGCGGCAAGACTGCATATATTTCACTAAACATCTGTAGTGCCCAAATTTAGTTTGCTGACAGTTATTTTATGATTGCTCAATAAAAATTACCTTTTACTTTTCTATTGATTATTTAGGGCTGTTTGCTGAGTTTTATAGCTATGCTGCATTCATGGGGCTGTTTCATAAGTGGCCTCCAGATAAATGAGATAGTGCTAGCAAGTATTAAGATCATGTTTAAAAATTCTATAACATATAATCATTCCTTCCAACGGTAAAGTAATTGAGGTTATATTATACATTACTAACAAATCCTTTTTTTTTTTTTTACAAAGGAGTATAATGATTATTATCCTGTGATTGTCTTATATAATTATATTGTCCCTCTTTCCGTGAACTTATGTACATGCAAATAAGTGTAAATTCACAGAAAATTTTAAAAACACGTTTCTTAGGTTTATGAAGCCTCTAAAAGTTGTTTATGTTGTTTTTGTTGTTAAATATACTTTGGCTGTTCAAATTTTAAGTTTTAGATTGAATTAAAAAAATACTTTGGCTACTGGGTCAGAGTATCTTTAGTATTATTTTAAAGCAGATAAATAGTAATTTGTATCTGTTAACTTTGAATCTGATTTTACTGTTTTACCATTCTTAACTTCTCTCAGTTTTGATTTGTATAAGATCAGTTTTATAACACTCCATATTTTAAACTTAGATTGAGGAAATTATTTGTACCAAAAGAACAGTATCAATTATAGCTGTTTCTTTAACTTGAGTGACTGGCAAATGTTTTGTCAACTTTACTTGATTTTAAGTTGGAAGGAATATAAAAGTTAACATTCCCTTAAATGAGGTGGTTCATAGGAAGTTCTTAGCACTGTGGTGAGTACATAGTAAGAGCTCAAATGTTAGCCGTCACACTTGTTATAGGCACAGTTATTATCATTATTATTGCTGAAAATTGACCCATAGTTAATTTGAATTGTGATGGTGCTATTGATTTCTTGGGACAGGGGTCAGAAAAGGCTGATTTGGATATTACATATAAACATAAAGTTACAGGTCTAAAGATCAGATGGGGGAGCAAATTTGGTATGTAAATGTGAATTTGGTTAAGTTAATTTGTATGTTAATATACACACACATAAGAATATATGTATGATAATTATTAAGTTCAAATGTATTCTGTAGAACTCAGTCTATTATTTCTTTCCACAGCCTTATATTCTGTTATATTATTCTGCGTGTTCTTCTGGATCCCTTTTGTCTACTTCTACTATGAAGAAAAGGATGATGATGATACTAGTAAATGCACTGTAAGTATGTTTGTTTTAGAGGTCCCAATTTAGGGGGAAGAGGAAAGATTATTTCCTCAAAGAATGACATGACTGTTTGAATTTATTATAGAGTTGTGTTGTCTAATAGAAATACAATGTGAGCCAGGTGTGAAATTTTAAATTTTCTAATAGTGACATTAAAATAAGTAAAAAGGAGCAGTTGAAATTATTTTTAATGGTATGTTGTATTTGATGTAATAGGTTCCAAGTAGTATTATAATTTTAAATAGAGGCAAAACACATTATTAATGAGATATTAAGTTTCTTTTTTCACACTAAGTCTTTGAAATTTAAAATGTATTTTACATTACAGCACATCTCAGTTTGAACTAGCCATATATCGAGTGCTCAATAGCCACATGTGACTTGTTTAGAGCAGTTCTAGAACAGGGATTGGCAGACTTTTTCCCTAAAAGGCCACGGAGTAAACATTTTAGGCTTTGTGGGCCATATAGTCCCTGTCTCAACTACTCACTTTTGCTCTTGTACTGTAGAAGTAGCCAGAGACAATACTTAATGAGCAATAATGTGATCCAGTAAAATAGGAAGTAGGCTACATGGGGCCCACAGGACAGTCTGCTGACCCTTGTTCTAGAACGTAAAGAACACTTGCAGACAATTTTTACTAATCCAGGATAACACTCATATAAAAACCTGATAAATATAACATACATGCATGTTCCAAATTTCAGACCATTGTCACTTAATATTAGTATAAAAATCTTAACTGAAATACTACCAAATTTAATTCAGAGGTATCTTAAAAATACATTAATATAGTATAACTGAGTTGGGCCCATCTCTAGATTACATGGGTAATTTGGAATCAGCACACCTATTAATATATAGTAATTTAATAGGTCAAAGAAATTGTATGTTGAAAGGTATTTGCTAAAATTGAATAGTTTTTTTCTGATTTAAGGAAAAAAAGCAGCATAAAAGGAATGTCTTTTGTCTTTTTATTGAGTTACAGGAATTTGTTTTATACCTTGGTTATATTTTGTATTTAAGCACAAAAAAATATATGCAGTTTTCACTCAAAAGCCAGAATTATGCTTAATCAGGTTTATTAAAACCTTAAAGTATTTGCATTAAGATCAGGAGCAAGTACATAACAATATTTTAACTGATTACCTGAGTGGTAAAAAGTACAATTTGTTAGAGAAAAAATAAGATGTTTAAATATTTATAAAGAAAGTCAGAATTAATTATTTGCAGATACCTATGTAACTCTATTTGAAAACCCAACATATGTAAGGTAGAGTGGCTGGTTAGGAAATTAATGTTAAAAACTGAATGAGATATATGCTTTCTCTTTTCACTTGTTCTAAAGTTCATCTTCCCCAACTCTTTGGTTGATCTTAAGATCCTCCTTAACCTTTAGTTTTTTTCCTAAAGACTGTCTTAAGTCCTTTGTGAAGAATTCGTTTATATGAAGCATGAATTTAAATTTTAAAAAGTGACTTTTAGAGACTTCATTAGGCTGAGAGACAAATTTTTTTTTTTTTTTTTTTACCAATTTAACCTTTTCTTTGAGGTTAACTTGTCTTTTCGTATTTAGAATATCCAGCTTTGTATTTTTCTTTGTCTTTGAACAAAGATAATGATAGATGTCTTATAAACTTACATATATGTTTTATATATTTGTTTTATATAAATACATATTTTATATATAAAGTATATACACATATATGCATATTAAATATTTATTGCAATTACTATTATAACCCATTTCAATGAATTGGGGGAGAGGTATTATAGATTCTGATTGCTTCCTGTTTGGGGGAATATTTTATTAAATATTCTGATAATTTTACTAATGATGCTCACTGAAGAATTGATTATGTTTTTGAGTACTGATTTTCATAAGGTCTAATCATTGAAAAGATTTTAAAATCTAGTATGGTTTGCAGAGATACTTATGATGTGGCATATATGTTGTTTTTTATTAAATTTTAAGATTCTTTTTTTCAACAAGGAAATTTTATGCAATTGAATATAAATGTACATTTGATATGAAAGTACTGTTACACTGTAGCAAGAATATTTTATATTTTAAAGGTCTTACTAAATGGTATACTTTTTCTCCTTGGCATCTAGCAAATTAAAACAGCATTCAAGTATACTTTGGGATTTGCTGTAATTTGTGCACTTCTTCTTTTAGTTGGGTAAGTCTTGATTTTTTTCCCCCTGAAAATGGAAATAGTATATAATGGAAATAATAAAGACTCATTCAGAAAAATGTAGAAAGAAAATATAAGAAAAAGAATAAACCACAAGCAATAACCACAATTATCCATTTTTGTCTGTGTTGTTCTGCCTAGACATTTTTTTATGTGGTCAGATACATGCAGAGTGCCCTTCCCCCCATACATATGCCCTCCATGTTATAGTTTTACAGAAATGTGATTTCATTTTATGTAATTCTTGATAACCTACTTGCTGACATATTTTAGGTATGTCTTTAGGATAGTAGTGTAGATTCATTATTTTTGACAGTATTGCATTCTCTTTTTAGGATACAGTTTATTTAGGGGCCCCTGGGTGGCTCATTTGGTTAAGCATCCAGTCTTGATTTTGGCTTGGGTCATGATCTCATGGTTTGTGAGCTTGAGCCTCGTGTTGGGCTCTGTGCTGACAGTACAGAGCCTGCTTGGGATTCTCTCTCTCTCTCTCTCTCTCTCTCTCTCTCTCCCTCCCTCTCTGCCACTTCCCTGCTCACACTCTCCCTCTGTCTCTCAAAATAAATAAATGAACATTTAAAAAAAAAAAGATGAAAGTTAAAGGATACAATTTCTTTAATCTTCTAGTGACGACTACTTGGACATTTATGATGTTTGCAGTTTTTCCATTTTTATAAACAGTTCTTTGATGAAAACCCATCTGTGTATCTTTTCGAATCCAATGCATCAGTCTAAATCTTTGAATTAATGTTTGTCAGTGAGTTTCTTTCTTAAATCTTCTTCCTTAACGTTTTAATATCAATAAAGTTTTACAATTTTTTTTATACATTTAAAATTTTCTCTTTGGAAAACATTTATCCTTGTTAATGGAAGACATTTCTCCTTATTAAAATAGGTTTTGATTCTTTTTTTTTTTTTAATATTAGGAAATGTGTGAGGTGCTAATAAGCTTTTCAAAGTTCCCTTTTGTAATTTGATCTCAGAAACTTCAATAAATAAAAAGTAGCATTTATCAAATGCAATTTGTAGTGGGAATAAAATTGGTCAATAATCTTTTGTTGTTCTGAGTTCTTAGAACACAGATGCTTTATAATCAAGGCATATTTCCAGTACTCTTTGTCTGCCTTGATGTGTCATGAAAAAAGAGTACTTATTGAAAGAACATTTTTTTAGTAGTTTTTCTATTTATTTTAGGTATTGAATATATTTTTTTAGTGTCTGTTGGCCTTTTAAAAAAGCCAGTTATGTTAATGTGAAAGTTAATGTGAAAGTCTCTTCTCTAGAAACATAAATTATCCAGAACAGAGATCAGCAAACTTGAAAAAAAATTTTTTTTTAATGTTTATTTATTTTTGAGAGACAGAGCATGAGCGGGAGAGGGGCAGAGAGAGAGAGGAAGACACAAAATGCAGAGCAGGCTCCAGGCTCTGAGCTGTCAGCACAGAGCCTGATGCAGGGCTCAGACCCATGAACCATGAGTTCATGATGGGCTGACGTTGGATGCTTAACAGACTGAGCCACCCAGATGCCCCAAACTTTTGTTTTTTAAATGTTTATTTATTTTTGAGAGAGAGAAAGAGACAGCGCAAGCTGGAGACGTGCAGAGAAAGAGGGAAACACAGAACCTGAAGAAGTCTCCAGGCTTTGAGCTGTTAGCACAGAGCCTGACATGGGGCTCGAACTCGTGAGCCATGAAATCATAACCTGAACCAAAGTTGGACGCTTAACCAACTGAGCCACCCTAGTGCCCCAGCACACTTTCTTAAAGCGTAGTTTTTTAAGTTAGAGGTCGATACGGTTTTTGTGGCAACTGCTCAACTTTACTGTAGCTCTATAGTAGTTGTAGACAATATGCAAACAGAATGACGTGGCTCAGTTCTAATAACACTTTATTGACAAACACCGGCAGTCAGAAGTTTGCCAGCTCCTGATTTAGAACATAACTGAGAACCATCAGTAAAACCACAAATCTTTATAACAGCCAGAGTATCTGTCCCAGATAAAAGGTATCCGAAGTGTGTGTGTGTGTGTGTGTGTGTGTGTGTGTGTGTGTGTGTTTAAGAGAGAGAGAGACCTTGAATGGGGGATAAGTGTAGGGAGAGAGAGAGAGGGAAAGAGAGAGAGAGAGAGAGAGAGAGAGAGAAAATTTTTTATATTTTTTTTTTTTTTTTTGAGAGAGAGAAAATCTTAAGCAGGCTCCACGCTCAGCGAGGAGTCCAACACAGGGCTCAATCCCATGACCCTGGGATCATGACCTGAACTGAAATCAAGAGTCGGACACTGAACTGACTGAGCTATCGAGGCTCCCCCGGAAGTGTATTTTTAAATTTACTCATTGTTTTCATGGCAGATTACCTTCAATCCTCATTTAGAGTAACATTTTGCACGATTCTGATAGTTTTAACAGATCTCTAGATGACATTTATTTATTTATTTATAATTTTTTTTTTTTTTACTGTTTTATTTACTTTTAAGACAGAGACAGAGCATGAATGGGGATGGGGCAGAGAGAGATGAAGACACAGAATTTGAAGCAGTCTCTAGGCTCTGAGCTGTGAGCACAGAGCCCAACACAGGGCTCGAACTCAGGAACTGTGAGATCATGACCTAAGCTGAAGTTGGATGCTTAACCAACTGAGCCACCCAGGCGCCCCAACATTTATTTATTTAGAAGCAGTATACTAAAAGTTAAGCAAATGTTTCTTGCAAATATACCAATAACAAGAAGCGACAGTTTGGCCAGCCATTTTGAAGACTGTAACATTCACTTTTTTCCCACATATTATTGTGTACTAGTTATGTTGCAGATACCGTGCAAGGTGCTGGTGAAACAGCACTTAACAGAAAAGACAACTCCTTTTCTTCATGGCATACATTCAAGAGAGGCTTAGAGGGGCAGAGAAAGAAAATATACAAAAATAGGTTGTGTTGAGGTTGTGAAATGTTAGGGAAGGCACTGATGAGAAGTTAATATTTGAGAAGACATTTGAAGCAAGTGAGAGAGCCATGAATATTTGTGGGGGGAAGAGCATTCCAGCATATGAAAAGCCCTGTGGCAGCCCTGAGCCCTGGCATGTTTGAGACAAAGTGAGGAAACTAGTGTGGCTGGAATGGAGTGAATGAAGGCTGCAGTAGCTGAAGATAGGGTCAGAGGTAACTAGATCTGCCAAATTTAGTAAGATATCATAGGCTTTTGTTAGGACTTTGACATTTCTTGTGGGAGAGATGAGAAGCTATTAGAGAGGTTTTGTTATTGAGGAACATAATCTGACATTTTAAAAGGATCCCTGGATGATGTTTTGAGATTTGACATTATGGAGCTAAGGGTAGAAATATGAGATCTGTGAGGAAGCATGATGGCAAGGCATGATGGTAGCCGTTGGAGAAAGAGCCAGCAGGATATTCTGATAGGATAGATAGGTGGGGTGTGAGAGAAAGAGAGATTGAGGATGTACCTACTTTTAGCCAAACTGCAAAGTCTTAGGAACATTTCTTTCACTTTTAACACCAACTGCAACTTTGGGAAGTTCCTAAAACCATTCTTAGGTTTCATAATTCTCTAGAAAGATTTAAATAAATCACTGATAGCTGTTATGTTTATTGTTACCGTTTATTATAAGAAGTGAATACAGGTTAAAATCAACCAAAAGAAGAGATGCATAAGATAGAGTCTGGGAGGATTCCAGATATGAAGCTTCCATTGTCCTCAAGATATGTAACTCTTCTGGCATTGATGTATGACTGTATACGTGGAGTATTGCCAACCAGGGAAACTCACATGAGCCTTAACATTCAGAGTTTTTATTGAGACTCTATTATGTAGACAAGTCTGATTGATTGATTGCCCACATAGTTATCTCAGCCTCTAGGTCAGTGGATGCCATATGACTCAGAGTCCACCACCGTAAATCCTATGGTTGGTCTTTCTGGCCCACGACTTAAGATTGGGTGTTGCCAGCTCCTGCCCTAAATAAAGATACTCCTATGAGGCATGACAGTTGGGTACCTGGTGGAGCCATGGGCAAAATTCACACCTCTTTTTGGGCAAGGCCAAATTCTTTGCTACACAGAAAGAAGGGTGAAGTTGTCATCAACTGAGATAGGCACTTCTGAAGGAGGAGCAGGTTTGATGGGAGAGTATCAGAAGCTCAGTTTAGTTCATGGTACATTTTATAGGCATTCAGGAAGAGATGATGAGTAAGCCACTAGATTAAGCATTAGAAAAGTCAGAGTTTAGTCTCTGCTCTTCCAATATCAGTATCTAGCTCCAATGAGAAAATGAGTTTTTTTTTTTCCTTTGTAAAATATGAAAGATAAGCTGAAGAATTGCTAAGTGTTACTCCCTGTGGAAGTAACAGGGAGTAGTAATCAAAGGTGGAAGGCTTTGATTAAGGTGGAAGGATATTTCCTCCGTTGTTACAAGAACGATAAAAATGAAGAGGTGCAGGTAGGTTCTTAGGTTTTGTGTGCAAATAAAAGTATTCCTCTTTGATTGGCCTCTATTTTCTCATTGATATTTGAGATCTTTAGCTGAGAGCACTGATAGAGAAGGACATATGTGGACTCCTGTATTTCACAAGCCTGAAATTTGTGAATAAAAGACTAGTAATTGTTTTGGTTACCCAAGGTAGTGTTCTTCTCATTACCATATTTGAATGAGGTATATACATTTAGGTTAAGTGATTGACTAAATTTCCTGAAATTTTCTTGATGGTGACCTACTCCTCATTTTTGTTAAGTGATTTTTTTTTTTCTTTTAAAACAGTAGATAATTTTATGGCAAAAACATTGTTGAGGTTTAATTCATGCAGCTAACATTTTTGGAGCACTTTGTTGGGTAGTGTGCAAAGTCTTGGGGATAAAGATGAAGGGTCATTGTCTATTTCCTCAAGGTTCACAGTGGGGAGAGAGACAAATATATAACTTGAGTTATAACATTTAAGTGCTGTAATAAGAGATAGGTACCAGGTTTTGATGATGGAGTAGCAAGTTCCTATTCTTTTTTTTTTTTTTCTAACATTTTATTTATTTTTGAGAGAGAGACACAGAGAGAGAGAGAGACAGAGTATGAGCAGGGAAGAGGCAGAGAGGGGGGGAGACACAGAATCCAAAGCAGGCTCCAGGCTCTGAGCTGTCAGCACAGAGCCAGATGTGGGGCTTTAACTCACCAACCGTGAGATCATGACCTGAGCTGAAGTCAGACGCTTAACCGACTGAGCCACCCAGGTGCCCCAGCAAGTTCCTATTCATATAATAGGAATTCTGCATTGAAGAATCAGGAAAGACCTACTAGGGAATAATATTTGAATTGAAGTTTGAGGAGTGGAAATTGATCAGCTGACTAAAAAAAGTTGAATAGCATGTATAGTATATTAGTCTTTTCAGAGTGCTGTAAATAATAGACATTTATTTTCTCATAGTTCTAGAGACTAGAAATCCGTGATCAGGATGTTTGCAGATCATGTCCTACAGGATCTTTTCTCTGTGCTGTCACTCAGGGAGAGAGTGCTCTCTGGTGTTTCTTCCTCTTCCTAAAGGACTCAATCCCATGGGGCTAGGATCCCACCATTATAATTACCTTCCTAAAGGCCCTGTATCCGAAACCCTTCACATTTGGGGTTAGAGCTCCAACATAGGAATTTTGTGAGGACAAATTCAGACCATAACATTCTATTCTCTGGCCCCCCAAAATTCAGGTCCTTCATACATGTGAAATACATTCATCCCATCCCAGCAGCCCCTAAAGTGTTAACTCAGCATCAATTGTAGGTCTAAAGTCTCATCTAAATATCCTCTAAATCCAGTATAGGTGAGACACCTGAAGTATGATTTATCCGTCTGAGTCAAAGGAGTCAAAATTCTTCATTAACAGTGAACTTGTGAAAACAGACAAATTTTGTGCCTCAAAGGTAGAATGGTAGGACAGGCATAGGATGGACGTTTCTATTCTGAAAGGGATAAATTGGAAGGAATGAAAGGGTTATGCATCCCATGCAAATCCAAAACCTAACAAGGCAAATTATTCGATCTTAAGGCTCAAGAATAACCATCCTTGGTTGAATGCTCCACTGTCCAGGCCCATTGAGGGGTAGGTAGTAGAATCACTACTATGGCGCTAGGTATTGGGCCTCTCCTCTTAGTTCTGGGCATAGGTCCTGCTCCCTTGACTCCTTGCAGCAGTTGCCCTGTGGCCACAATTGAGGAAATAGAAGAGGAAGCAACCTTTCCCCTGGGCCTATAGTGGGAGTGGCAGCCCTCATTATAACCGAATTGCTTTTGGGTACTTTTTCTTGAAGGATAAAGCACGTTCTCAGCTAAATAATTCTGTTATCCTGTCCTGTGAATCCCCCAAATCTCATAACCTTCCTTATTTTGTCCCATCTGTGTTCCCTTTATGTCAAATTATCAGTGTTTCTGTTAGTATCATCCCATCATTGTTCCTGGCTTTTGGTGAGAAGGCTGATTAAATCCGTGGTTTCCACCCTTATTAATCTCCTTATCAGCCTGTTCAGCCACCATCTTAGAACAGGCTTCGTTATTTTTTACAATACTTTTGGGACAGTTCCTTTTTGCTTAACAGTTCCTTTACCTTACCTCTCTCCTCTCACAGTTTTCTGTAAACTGTAAGGAGAAACCAGCCTACTCCTTCAACACTTTGCTTAGAATCCTCCTCAGCTAAGTACACAATTTCATCTCTTAAAAGTTCTGCTTTTCATAGAACCACAAAACAATTCAGCCCAAACAATTTCAAGCCCAAAAGTCCTTGTCACTGTATAACATGTTATCTTCTTTCTTTTAGTTTCCAATAATATGCTCTTCATTTCTAGCTAAGATTTTACCAGGATGATCTTTAGCAGCCATATTTCTACCACCATTGTATTCATGAGATGATCTATATCTTTTCTAAGACAATGGTTTTCTCCATAATTCTTTTTTCAGTTGTTCCTAGAATTGTGTTTAGCATCCATATTTTTTATCAGTAGTCTCTGTTAAAATTCAAAATTCCACTGGGTAAATTTGAAGATCTAGTTGGCTTTATTCAGCAATTCATGAATTGGACAGCATCCATCTAGCAAATAGATAGGAGCTCTAAGGAGTTAATGCAAAATGGAAGGCTTCTAGAGGGAGAAGTTGGTGAGATAAGGAAATTCAAAGAGTGAATTGTTTCAGGGAAGGTCACCTTCCCTGAGGGGAAGGCAGGGGATTTTATCAGGCAGATTACCTTACTAGTACTGACTAGGAAGTTTCAGATTGATTAGTTTAAAATTCCACTTCTAGGGGCCCCTGGGTGGCTCAGTCAGTTGGGGGTCTGACTTCGGCTGGGGTCATGATATCTGGGCTCCTGGGTTTGAGTCCCGTGTTGGGCCCTGTGCTGACAGCTTGGAGTCTGGGGCCTGCTTCTGTGTCTCCGTCTCTCTGCCCCTCTCCTGCTCAAGCCCTCTCTCTCTCTCTCTCTCTCTCTCTCTCTCAAAAATAAAATAAGAAAATTAAAAAAAATTTTTTTTTAAATTCCACTCCTGGGAGAGGCTGCAACTGCAACTAGGTTGGGTATTAAATATTGGTGGGATTCAGCACAAGTGACTCCATTTGGGACCTTTTTTTTTTTTTCTTTTATTCTTTTTTCACACCTTCTGGGCAGCCCAGGCTTTTTCTGGCATGCACCTTAAAACTCTTCCAGCTTTTGCCCATTACTGAATTTCAAAGAGACAGTCACATTTTTAGGTATTTGTTACAGTAGGAATCCACTTTATGGTATCAAAATCTATAACTGTCTACTTGGGCTGTGGTAACAAAATAGCACAGACTGGGTAGCTTACCCAGTGAACGTTTATTTTCTCACAGTTCTGGAGTTGTGAAGGCTAAAAGTCCATGATCAAGGTGTCAGCACATTTGGTTTTTGGTGAGGATACCTGACTTGTAGATAGCTACCTTTTCACTGTGTCCTCACATGGTCTTTACTCTGTGCTAGCAGGGGGAGAGAGAGCTCTCTAGTGTCTCTTCCTCTTCTTATAAGGACACCAATCCTGTTGGATTACAGCCTTACCTGTAGGACCTCATTTAACCTTAATTGCCTCCCTAAAGGTTCAATATCCAAATGCCATTAAATTGGTGATTACGGCTTTAACATATGAATTTTAGGGGGACCAGTTGAGTTCATAACATTGTGGTAACGGAGAGGCTGTAGTTAGCATGAAGTATTTGAAGAATGACTAAAACATACAATGTGAATTTAAACTCTCACAGTACCGAAAAAAAGTATGTTGTGACGTTTCAGGTATTTGTGTGGGTGACAGGCTATGGCATTAGCCAGGTAGGTGAACTCTGGGTTTTATATACAATGTTTAAGAAATTTCCAGTTTTATCCTGCTGATCAGTTGAAAGACAGTGAAGATGTATATACATTTATGTTTGTGAATGCATGAAAGTAATTATATATGAATTTATTTTAAGAGTTTTAACACCATGAAGGATGCATTTGAAAGGGGCATTTGGGAATTGGGTTGGAGAATTGAAATATAAATGATAGGAAGACCATAGTTAGGTAATTATTGTAATAGTTCAGCTGAGAGATGAGGGTCTAAACTAGAGTAGTTACAAAGAGAACAGACAGGAAGAAACTGATAAAATATTTGGAAGATAAATATGACTTGGTGATTGGGTGTAAGATGTGAAAAATCTTACTTTCTATTCTACTGAGTTTATCATTTCAGTTTCATATCTCCTGAAATTCATTAGCCTTTCCATTGTCTCTTCCTTTAAGTGAAAATCTGTATTAAACTAATACAGTGAGTCAAATTGGGTATAAAATATTTTTACTAAGCAGTTTTTCAGTTTTACTATTTTAAGAGTGTAAGAGAAATTTATAACCTTATGAGGCCGCAGTTCTCATCTTGATCTAGTATGGTGTGTCTTTGGAAGCTGAAGTTCTCTGTATTCATTTTTTTTTTTTTTTTTTTTTTTTGGGAGAGACTGAGATTAAGAAAATATCTGTACTTTCTACCACACAAATCTCATTATACTCGTTGGTTATTTTAGTGTCATCATCATTTAGTAAATGGTTGATAACCTTATTAAATGCTGCCTCCTCATCAAAATTGATGTATTTATATTCCAGACACATCTGACTTTAGTTTTAGTTGCCATTGCATCTGTTAGGAGAAACTCCTTTCTCTTCATAGATCTTTGTCTATAGGCTGACATTTGGCTGGTGAACACTAGTTTGCCCCTTCTGGTTGTTAAGAGGTTGAAACGCTTCCATGTGAGTCAGCTGCTGCTCTGCCTTCTTGAGTCTTCTTACCCCACCCTAGGCCCATTTAAAGGGTAAAGCCTGGTTCAGCAGTGTCTTCCAGAATTAAGGCCAGTGTCTCTGTTGACTGGTTCATGTTGTTATGCCCAGAATTTGTGATCCCCAAAGACCACCAGGGAGCCGAGTCCGATGCAAAAGCAAAAGAGCCTTCATACGAGCTAGCTCGAGCTCAATCCCCTACCTGCACCGATGCAGCGGTGAGATACCAGGGAGAGAGAGCGAGTTTCAAAAGGACAAAGGTTTTATTGGGGCCTAGGGGCAGTTGGTGAGGTAATGGCTGTGGCCTCAGCTGATTGGCTGGGGAAGGGTTGGAGTCCTGTTAAGAAGGTAGCTGGGCGTGTTTTGACCAGGAAGTTTGAACGGGTGAGTGGGAGGTTACTCAAGGGGTGGAGGCGTGGTCTAGGTGAAGGACACAGAACAAGATGGAGTCGGCCGGCGTAGGCCCGCCCTTTCAATGTCTTTGCCATATTGGTTGTTAAATGTTTTGGATATTACTGTCCAGGATATATAGATGAATTTAGTTGTAACTCTTGAATTCTGCTTATAGATGTTTATCTTAGTTTATGTGAAAATATTTTGCAAATGTTTCTTAGATTATACAGTCCTGATGGCAAGATTCCCCTAACTGAAGAGAACCTGTTTGGGGTTTGTGCTTTCGTTACTCCCTATAGTTCCTACCTAAAAATCAGTGCTAAAATGTTAACTCTCCTGGATCTCTTCACAATCAGTATTTTTCCTGAAGTCATCCTGACAGTAGTTTGGGCTATTTGAACTTTAAATTTTTTTTTTTTTTTTTTTTTGGTCATAGAAAGTTTCTTTGTTAAATATTTGAACTGCTAAAGAACCCAGCTCAGGAGTTTGAACATGTAAGTGTCATCAACAACTAAGAGTTAATTTTCTTCTACTTTTGGGTAGAACCTTTGTTTACCTAAAACTGACATAGATAAAAAATATTCTAAGTATGAATACTAGTTTTAGATATTTGTAATACATATTTCTGTTTAAGTACTATAGGTGATATTTTGTGCAACACAGAAGTTTTTCCTCCTACTCACAGAATTGGTCACTGCCAACTTACAAATTCAAAATAAACTTTTTGAAATATAAATATATATATCTGGAAAAAACTCTGTCCAAATAAAATAGATACTATATAGATAGTTTTTTCTTCCTTGCTTTATACTTTTATTCAAATGCAAATAAATAAGTTAATATCATCATAGAAGTATAATTTGCAAGAGGTTTATTTTTTTATGTTTTGATTCTACTTGACTACTTTTATTTGTTTTTTGATTTTATGACCAGGGCAACGAATAATGAACTTTTTACATTTATTGCTCTAATTTTGTCACTTTTCTTTCTGAAAGTGGTGTGAAATAAGTCTCCAAGATTGAGTGAAGTAAATGGACATCAATGCAAATAGTTAAAAATTTAAATAACCTCCTGACATGCTCTGATCATTCACCTTTTTATAAGAATAAAAAGTATCAGTAGTACCAAGGGGTAAAGGTTTAAAACAGAAAAGTAGAATGATTGCTTTGTTTTACTTGCACACATTATCGGAGTGAATACCTTACTGTATATATTGTTGAACTCATTTAGTATTTCGTCTTTACAGAAGAGGATAGATCTTTGTGCTTTGCTTACAATTAAATTAGGTTAGAAAGGAGATAGTGTTAGAGTCATTTCTTACATTCCTGTTTGATTCTCTACATGTACAATTTAAGGGATACCCAGCCCTTTACCTTAATCTTGTTTCTGAGTTAGGCACTAAAGTGACTGTCAACCTTCTTCCTTCTCTTCCCTTCTCTTTTCTTTCTCTTGTTTATTTTATCTCTGTCTTCCATTTTCTCCCAGTTTAAGCATCTAGAGTAAGTCCTAGGAAGCTAGCTCACTGTTATTTCCAAGATGCCCCTTCAACTGTGGATTGAAAAATAAATAGAAACTACTTTAATTTTATGTATTGGTTAGAATCTTGAATGACATAAAAAAAAAATGCTAAGAAGAGAGTAAAAATTGCCCTAGCTTCACAACATGATATTTACCATTTATTTTGATATATTTCCATTCTATTCTATTTATATAAATATGTTGAAATCACTATATATATTGTGTTCTTCTGATTTAAGACAAATTCTTGACCTTTTTTGTATTATGGCCTTTTTGGTTTTTAGCCCATGTCTCCTTTTCAAAATTATCTTATCTTTACTTTGAGAGAGCAGGAGAGAGCGCCTGCAAGTCAGGGAGAGACAGAAGGAGAGGGAGAGAGAGAAACTCAAGCAGGCCCCATGCCCAGCATGGAGCCCCAATGGAGAGAGGAGCATGATCTTATGACCTTGAGATCATGACCTGAGGCGAAATCAGGAGTCAGATGCTTAACCAACTTGAGCCACCTAGGTGCCCTCTTCTCAAAATATTTTAAATGCAAAAAATAAAATACATAGGACTACAAAGAAAACTAATTATACTGAATACAGTAATAAACTAAAAGAAATTTATAATGTAATAAACACATATGTAAGAAACTTACCACACCCCTCTGTACATGGTGCAGATTTGGTTTGTTAAGTTGTGTGTGTGGTGGTGGGGGAGGTTAATCTTTGTATAAAAAAATCACTAGACGGGCAGCTGGGTGGCTTAGTTGGTTGGGCAGCCAACTTTGGCTCAGGTCATGATCTCACAGCTCGTGAGTTCAAGCCCCGTGTCGGGCTCTGTGCTGACAGCTCAGGGCCTGGGGCCTGCTTCGGATTCTGTGTCTCCCTCTCTCTCTGCCCCTCCCCTGCTCACACTCTGTCTCTCAAAAATAAATAAACATTAAAAAAAATTTTTTTTTAATTACTAGAAATTGAATTTTAGACCTTTTCCTTTTATTCAAAATTTTATCTTTAAAACCATTAAGCAGAATTATTTTCTTTTTTGTAGTGCTTTTGTTCCTCTGAATGTTCCAAATAACAAAAATTCTACAGAGTGGGAAAAAGTGAAATTCTTGTTTGAAGAACTTGGAAGTAGTCGTAAGTATTCTTTTTACAAACACACTCATAATAATACATATTTTGTACCTCTTGGGACTTTTCTGAGTAGTCCGTTTTTATAGTGTTAAGAATTTAACCTTACAGCTCTTTTGACTTGTGGTTAAAAGTGTGCTAGAAAAATTGGGAACTGTGTGATGTTAAGACTTACTTCTAGCTATTATGTAGTTAGTCTCTCCATACAGTTACCAAGTTGAAACAAAAATATGATCTTCAAAGAATTTTAGCAGTGAAGGTCTTATAATTTCTATGTATTCATTAATTCACCTGAGATTATATAGACAATGTTAAAGAAATGTGCTTGATATATTGTTTTTTATTTCTAACTTTTAGCCAATGAGAGAACCCTATATTGCTGTTTGATCATGATTAATTTTTTAAATGTTTATTTATCAGAGTGACATAGTGCGCGCATGTGAGTGCGAGTGTGGGAGGGGCAGAGAAAGAGGGAGAGAGAGAATCCCAAGTAGGCTCCATGCTGCCCACCCCCTAGACACAGGATTTGATCTCACGAACCATGAGATCATGACCTGAGCCAGTGGCAAGAGTAGGATGCTTAATCGACTGAGCCACTCAGGTGCCCCAGTAATTTTTTTATATAGAATATAAATTACAGAGGTTTTATATGAATGAAATAACATTTTATTATAAATGTACCTTACCAAAACATTCAGAATTGCTTTTTCAGAAGTTTTTCTTATGTGATTTAGGGTTTTAGAAGGAAAAAAATAGGCAGGTTCAGGTTAGGTTAAGAAAGATGCTCACTCATTGAAAAGATACAATGGGTATTAGAAACTGATATAAATGTGTACTTATTACTCAATTTCATGTGCATTTGAACATAGTAATAACTTTATTTTCGAAGAAACCTAGAATATCTATTTTACAAACCTGAAAAATTCTTATTGCTTTTCTATTTATTTTTAATAGGTACTGTACATTCTTGATCAACATTTCTTTTTCCTTACCCAGATACAATATTAAATGATTAAATTAAATCTTAGAGTCCTTGCTATACAACTTCTTAATTTTCTTGCTTTCCACTTAAGATTTCATCTTGTAAATTGTGTTCCATTAATATCTTGCTGATACTAGCAAGAACTAGGATAGCAATCCTGGCATCTACTAATACTAAATTGTCAGGATTTATGCACCTGATCCTATTACTGAGGAATAAATTGCTTCTTTTCTTATAGTTAACTCCTTCAGGTCTCTTGAGTAATTACTCCTCTGCCTTAAACATCATTTCATAAGTTATGCTAGTCTTTGAGTATTAGTATAACTTGAATCAGTAATTATATAGGTAGCATTATTCTAATTTCTGTAATCTCATGCTCTTTAGTCTTAACATTATTTCTTTTATCTCAAATCTTAAACACCATATCCTAGAGTACATTTTACTTATCAAAATTAGTAATATTAATTTTTTTGATTGGTCAACCATGTTAGCATAATACTCCATTTTATCAATTGTAAGATGCATAGTTTCCCACATTTTTATATTTCTAATATTAGGATGCATTTTATTTTTTCTTTAATTTTTTTTAACGTTTATTATTTAATTTTGAGAGAGAGAGAGAGAGAACAAGCCAGGGAGAGACAGAGAGAGAGGGAGACACAGGATCTGAAACAGGCTCCAAGCTCTGAGCTGTAGGCACAGAGCCCAATGCGGGGCTCAAACTCAGGAATCATGTGATTATAACCTGAGCTGAAGTCAGATGCTTAACTGACTGAGCCACCCAGGTGTGTTTTATAAGTGATAGTACTTTAAAATTGCTATCAGCAAAATACCAGATCTCTCCTTGTTTTATGAACACTTTCCATTGATAATTCTAGTAAGATCAAGAAAGTAATAGCACCAAATGTTTTTGAGTCCATAAAATATGATGTTTTAGCTTCATGAAATTAAGGCTTAAAATTTAGCCTTGCATGGTTTGTGAATTTGTTAATAATATGCTTTGTTCATGTGTTATATAAAAGCAAGACATGAGTTTTAAGAAGAGAAATGATTCTAATTTTATTGTTATTCATGAAAAGATTAATATACATTAAATTAAAATTATATTTGGTTCCACAGGACTTGCATTTTAACTAGTTCAAAACAGTTTCAGGGTGCCTAGGTGGCTCAGTTGGTTATGCATCTGACTTCAGTTCAGGTCATGATCTCACAGCTCATGGGTTTGAGTCCCGGGTCAGGCTCTGAGCTGACAGCTCAGAGCCTGATCCTGCTTTGGATTTTGTATCTCCCTCTCTATCTGTCCCTCCCCTGCTCTCTCTTTCTCTCTCTCTCTCTCTCTCTCTCTCTTTCTCAAAAATAAACATTTAAAAAAATGAAAAAAAAAAGAAAAGAAAATGAAACAGTTTCGATAGGACCTGCATTACAACTGGAAAAATTAGTATTACTAACTAACATTTAAGAAGATTCAAATTTGCATTGTATTTTTTTGTATAATTTGGTATAATAATTTAAAAGTGTTACTCCTGCCTCTGACTTATTGGCCTTCCCTTAAATAATTTCCTAAGTCTAACTTGTTAACATAGAATTCTATATTGGTGCTTTGTTTGAATTTATTTTTGTGTTTGCTTTTTTCCCCCCTGCCACATGGGCAGGCCAGCTCCTTTCAAATTAAAGGGTGAAATAAACTCTCTAAGATTTTAGTTTTAGACTCTATGTTGAAAACTTAATTGAAAATTAAGAACAAAGAAACCAAGAGTATCAAGATGGAAGGGAGAGGAAGAAAAAGTCAAGGTCACTGGCTTTCCTGGGCAATGTTATTTTTCAAGGTCTGCCATTGAGAAAGTCCAGGATGGTTTTTTTTGCCACCTTTTGAGCATGTAATATTTTGCTGCTTTCTTTTTAGGCTCAATTAGACAGTAGTTTTTCTGTTTAATTTTAAGAAGTGAAAGAAAGAAAATCTTAGTCCGAAAGATCTTCTGCAAATCAGTTTGTGAATAGCTCTTTAAAAACTCTTGTCTCCACTTGGAGTTGACACTTCAAAGATGAGGTAATACACATTGAGTTTATTCCTTCAGAATGTATTAAGAAACCCAGTTTTTATATTTTTATATTGATTTTTTGAATATGAATGTTTGAATAGTATATATGTACACTTTTAACAGAGTTCTTATTTCTTTGCAGATGGTTTAGCTGCATTGTCATTTTCTATCAGTTCTCTGACCTTGATTGGAATGTTGGCAGCTATAACTTACACAGTAAGTGTAATGTTGATAATTGAGTTAAAATTAAAAAAATTACTTCATAAAGTAATACCTTAGTCATGTATTCAATTATATATTCCTCTTTAACATTTTAGTGCATTCTTCTTCATTTTCTTAAGTTTTCTTTACATAGAGGAAGGCAAACTTTTAACTACTTAGTCACAATCATTTTATCTGTGTTTCTGAAATTTAGTATTTAGAAACAAATCTTATAACTTGTAAACCCTGAAGTTAATTATATACTATCCAGTAATAGAGTTAGTGATTTATAAGCATATTAGAACTCTTAACTGTAGATCAGTATCTATTATGGATGCAATAGATTCATCCTACTTCGGCATATAGGGATTTTAAAATTAGATATTTATAACTTCATATTTCTCTAGTGTATAGAATCTAATCTTATACTCAGAGTATTTTTTATTTTTCCTGGAGTTGGTAAGGTCTGAGTTAATAGCTTGCCAGTCTTGTGTACAGACTACTCTTTGAGGGTTTTGCTCCAATTATAGAGGAAAAACCAGTAATAAATGCTTCTTATCTACCTCCTGAAAGAGAATGGTATAAGAAACTTTAAATTATCTAGAACCTTTTCAGATTAATGGAATTTATGTTTATAGCATTCTTAATTCTTGCAGAAATGGGAAATACTGGTTATAAAGAAAACATTTTTGGATATTGTTCCAATATGTCTTTCTTAGGCATGAAAGAAATGGGCTCTTAGTGTGATAGCAGAATCTAGTTTTGTTAGATAATCATTCAGGTGTCATGATTTAGAATAAAAGAAGTCTAAAATGCATGCATTTTAATATCTGTTAGGTGCTTATTTGGGTATCTGTTTTATTCATTGCCATTTTTGTTTTTTTTTTCATGTATCACTACATAAGGAATTTGTCATAATATTAGTGGGTAGTTATTCTTCCATCTCACAGAATATAGGGGTAGTATGTTATTATTGTCTTTTAAGAAGCAGTCACAGATTAACAACAAATTAAGAGTTAGACCTGGACTCAAATTGCTATTCTGTGCCTGACTCATTAAGCTCATTTTGTATTTTTTAACCTTCCTGGGTCAGTGCCTTTCCCAGTAAATGGGAATAGAAAAATGCCTCTTACATATTTTTGAAGGTCAAATGACTTTGAAAACTGTAGGAAAATTAGTATATAACAGTGGATAAAAGATTAGTCAGGAGAAACAGATGGAAAAAGAGGAAACCAATACGTAAGATCAATATCAAGAACTGTGAAGGGTCTAAAATTTTATCCTATTTGCAGCCTGCTACAGCTGTTTGGTTGTTGACTGAAGATGCAAGATTTCTGGGTCAAAGACAAAGACTTTTACTTACAGTAATAGCAGTAGCCTTAGGATTAGCAGTTTCTTGTGCTGGTTTCCTGAGTTCACTTCCCATGGGACAACGTTAAGTACACCAGATAGTACTTTCATGCAGAAGAGGAACTTTGAGCTTAGGGAACCCGAATCTTTAGAATGGACAGTAAGCCTTTCTGCCCTTTGCTCTAGAGAAAGATGCTATCTTTGTTTTCTGAAGGCTGTTTTTCTATGTAAACATCCTTGAAAAGATAGTATAGAAAAAAAATGAGCTTTAGTTGCAAGGTGTGCAGAAATGAGAGACCCAGGGAGGATTGTCTTCCAATAGTCAAATGGTAGATGCTATGAAGAAAAATAAGGCAGTATAATGGGATAGACTATACTGGAGGCTGGTTCTGCTGTAAAAGTCAGGAGTGCCTTCTCTAGTATTTAAACAGAGACCTGAGTAACCAGCCATGAGGAGGAGTTAAGTGCAAAAATCCTGAGGCAGATACGTGTATGCTGTGTTCAGATAATAGCAGTGAGGCAAAGCCAGTGTGGCTGTAACTCAGTTAACAAGGGGAAGGATGACTGAAGTTTAGATGAGAAATAGCCAGAGGCCATGTTATGTAGAGCCTTTTAGACCATGGTTAGGATTTTGAATTTTGTTTTGAGATTAGAAGCCATTGAAAAGTTTTAAATGGAGAAGTAATAGGATCTAACATTTTAACACCATTGCTCTGGTGGATCTGAATTTCATAAGCTGTGGCAATGGTGAGTGTGGGAGTGGAAAAAACGTGTGAAGTTATTAAAATTCTTTAAAAGAGAGCTTCCCTCTAGGAACAATATTATTGTAAAGTAAATATTTTGAAGTAATATTTTATATTAGTCTAGCTGAAGCTGCAAAAATTATCATTTAAGCAATCAACTAAACCAAATAAAATAATCATACTGACTAAGTTATGATATCCTTAGAAGAACTTTATTTTTCTAGAGTGCAGAAGGCTGGGCTGAGGACATTGATATAACATGGCCCATGCTGGGAACCTAAAAGACATAGACGGTATGCTGAATTGGTAGAGAGGGATCCCTTAAGTCCTAAGCCCGAGGGAGAGGGTCCAATGGAACAGCATAGTAAGATTAAACTACCTAGGACTTATATTTTTTCTTTAAGTAGAATAAGCAATAAAATATGATCCTTGGTAAAGAGTCGTAAATGTGGATACTGTCTGTGGGTCCCTTGAACTACTCTACTATCTAAATTTACTGATTCCTAAAGTGGGAATAATGTTTAATAAGATTTTGAGAATTTAAGCAGTTTACAGAGTCTTGGAATTTGTTGGCCCCTCAGTGGTCACTAGTAGCTCACACTGTTGAATGTTCACACTTTAGTGTGATTTAAACTGTAGTGTACACCTCTTTTCCACATCTTGCAGTGAAAGTCAACCAGATGCTAATAGCAGTTGGGTCATGATCAGTGAGAATGTGGTTTATGTAAAGATGAGTAAGTCAAAGAGGTATTCAAAGTTCGGTGGTCGTTGCTTGGTGGGGGAGGGGATGGAGAGACAAACATCATTTAAATAGCACAAAATATGCTCAGAGCTCAGTGGAAGAATGTTTTGCTACCATACCAGTCTGGCCAGTTTTACTATCTAGTGTGTATTGAAGAGACCCTGTTTAAGGGGGTAGCATGATGGTTGTAGCTGAGCGCTAGTCCTGAGTGAAAGTCTTTATGTAAAATCTGTTATCTGAACCATAGCTTCTCTGTCTGTAAAAATAGGCCATTACTACTCAATCTTTATTTAAAACTTGAGAGTTGAAAATTAACCTGTTTATAGATAGATGGTTTTATTATACAGAGGTGGTTAATAGTATTAATTACCATATTTGCTTACAGATATAAAGCTTTCTTCCAACTTGTTATGGAAAAGCTTGAGAATTGAGCTTTTCACATTGGTGGAGCATGGAAAGAGCGTACAGTACATATCCATGGGAAATAGAGGAGATTTAATTTTAATTAAAATACCCAAAGTGGGAAGTTAATGTTTAGACTATTTTGACCCTGAGTGCGAAGAATTAATTATTAAAGGTAAAGTCGTGTCTGTTACAGACTCTGTAACTGTTAGTATTGAGACCAGAGACGTTTTTGTAATGTGTCAATAGAGTGTGATTTTTCTTAGCTATACGTTATTGTTTAGTTTAGAAACTAGTTGATTATTTAAATTTTACCAAGATTGTATCTATTCTGTGTCTTTAAGGGATAACCCAATAATTGGGCGCTCAATTTTAGAAGAATATCAGACAACATATAGCTTGACTATTGTTTTCAGCTTAAATTGAAAAGAATCTGCTACTTTTCAAATAAAAAAAGGAAACCTTTAAACACAAATATTTATGTGGATATTTTAATTTTTTTGGTGCCACCAAGTGGGGAAATGTTGAATGATACTTTTCATACAAAATGTATCCTGTGGACCACTGAAGTGCCTATAGAGGTGGTAACTACTGAACTTTCTATTATATACACATTGCAGTGAAAATCTGACCATGTCACGTGTGTATATGTGTATACACATGCACATACACACACACATATAACATGCTAATACATATACATTTAATATAAAATATAAAATGCTGGATTAAAGAAAATAAAAATGATAAACTAAGGATTCAGAAATAGAAATAGAGCATTGATTGGTTCTCAGTAATCTTTGAGGAGAGAAAGGCTCTTTAAAAGTCAAATTTCTCAGCTTTCCATGTGATACAGTTTCATTAAGTCTATGCCACTGATTGTAAAATGTACTTTTACTTTACGTACCACTATGATGATCTCTGCCTATGCTTTTTATTATTTATAATTTTTGTTTTATATTTCATGAGGAGTTTTTACATATGTAAGTACTTTTATTTTTTCACTTATATAAATACATTTAAAAAATCATATTCTTCATATATAATAAAAATATATATACATGAAATAAATTGAAAAGGTGTTCCTAAAACTTCACATTTGGAATCTGAGTCTTCTGAATCACTTTTTTGAATTGGTTATTCATGTCCATGTTTTACTATACAAGATTGTTTCTTGGGGCACCTGGGTAGCTCAGTTGGTTGAGAGTCTGACTCTTGGTTTAGGTTCAGGTCATGATCCCAGGGTCATGGGATCAAGCCCTGTATTGGGCTCTGCACTGAGCATGGGGCTTGCTTAGATTCTCTCTCTCTCTCTCTCTCTCTCTCTCTCTCTCTCTCCCTCCCTCCCTCCCTCCCTCCCTCCTTCTGCCCCTCACCCCAGCTCACACATGTGTGCTCTCTCTCAAATTAAAAAAAAAAAAAAAAAAAAAAAATGTTTCTTTTGTCTTATCAAGAGAATTAGTGATGCAGCTTTTCTTGAAGCCTCCACTCTTATCTCTGAAATTTTCTTTGAAGGTGCTAACATACCCAATGTGTAAGTATAAACTGATTTTGTTGTTTCTTGTCTTGCCATATGAAGGGCAAATGGAAAATGGCTTTTACCTTGGGTATGTTGCTTTAAGCTCATAAAGCACTTGACTGTTGCTTTGCAAGAAAATTCAGAATTATGCTCCTTGTTTCGATAAATATTTGCTTCACTGTTGGCTCCTTTGCTCTCTTTCTACACATTAACTTTTTGTTTCAATGTCAAATCACAGCCCTATCTTAAAGATATTTTAAGTGGCAATTAAACTCAGTAGTGATAGCAAGAATGCATGTAACTCTGATGAAGAAGTAACTATAAAGCAACCAGCTGAGACCAAATTTGTGCCTGGGCTGGTAATGACAGCTATGTCATGACTTCTGTGTAGCCAGTGATTATAAGAGGCATCCGAATTTCACTAATGTTAAATGTGAGAAAATATATATGTATCTTAAAATCAATGAATATTTAAAGGGGAAATCTTAATTGAGTATATGTTTAATGAATTGTTTCATTAGTCATAACAGCACACGTGTTCTTGAGTAATAGGTGTTACAAGTACATGTAAGACATTTATGCAGTCTACAGGCAGTGCCTTTATAGTATTCCATGGATCACAGATTGGAAACTATCATTCTGGGTATTAGAGAGATATATGAGGAGAGAAAGGCTCTCTCTCCTCATATATATAGGGAAAAGTTGCTGTTCTAAACTGGGCAGTGTAAGAAGGTATTAGAAATGTTTGTAATTTGTATATATTCTTTTGAAAATTTTGGGTTTTAATATGGATGGTGCTTTATTTTTGGAACTTGAAACAAATAAAATTGGAAGCAATTATGACCAACCTGGAAGCATATTAAATGATACAATCTCTTTAGCCTTGTTGATTTTCTGGTAATTCACTAGAGGGCAGTAGTAAGCAATAAAAGTTTGTTTCTGAAAAGGATAGCTTTTTAAATACATTTTTTTCCAAAGAAGTCTGAGGTTAAGTTCAAAAAGACTATTTGAGAACCTAAGGTTGTATTGACTAAATGTTTCATGTCAATTTTATTAGAATCTAAATATTATGGTTACATTTCCTGATAATCATTGAAACTTAAACATGCAATCCTTCCTCCCCCCCCCCAAAAACTCTAAAAGGTAGGTAACCCCAAACAATGACAACTTTCTCTAATTGTTTTTTTCAGACAATTAAAAATTCATGAAAAGATGTATTCTGGTCCCCTGTTAGCACAAGGTGTTACCAAGGACATATCTTTATTTTCTTAGATTTTTGTGTTTAAGCTATTTAGGAATTTAGTTCAGCTAGTCTAATAAATATGTAAATTCCATGTAAGGAATTAGGTTTGTGTGAACTAAGATTTATTTTTCAAACAATTTTTGGTTAAATATTAATAGAAAAAATTATTTTAGTAATTTAATAAATCTTTATTCTTAGAATAAAGGTAGGAAAAAGAATTGAGACCTAGTTTTTATAGATCAGATAGTCTCCTATACTTGTTAGTAGTCTGGCTGATAAATCTATGTTTATAAGAGTTTTCTGAGTGATTCTGATTAGCCAAGTTTGGCCAATGTGCAGTGTGTTTAGTGATGAAACAAATGTACAGACCAATCATGTTAACGTACAGTGTTTTGTACTATAATACAGTTATAAGCAAGGCACATTTCAAGTCAAGGCATATTTCTCAGACATGGTGTAATTAAGCTGAGGCCTGAAGGGCACTGAAATTTGCTAGAGAAGTAGAGATGATAGGTTGGGCATTCTAGATAAAGGCACTGCATGTGCCAAAGTGTGGAAGCTGGAAAAGCCTGTGTAAAACTGGAGTGTTTTAAGAATAGTGAACTATTCAGAGGTATGAGGCATGAGACACGCTGGTAGGGGTCAGAAGAGGTTTGTATGCCAGGATTAGATAATTACAAGACCAGTAATTCACAAGACCAGTCATTCTACCTGTCATTGAAAAAAAACAAAACAAAGCAAAATGAAACAAAACAATCTTACATGATACAGAAAAAAGTTGTACAACATAGAATTGCTCTGGTTGAAGTAGCAGCAGGCCTGGCTACCTGCCTTCTTGTCTCCTGTAGTGGCTCTAAAGGCATCTACCCAGAATCCTAGGGTCTCCTCCTAGAGCCCTTTGAAAACTATTTTAATTCATCCTAGATATCTTAATGGAAGTTAATTAGAGGAGTGACATAATCTGATGTGGGTGCTAGAGATTACTTTGCAAGCAGTGTAGAAGTTAGGTTTATAGAAGTGAGACTAGTAGACTACAGATTCTTTCGGAAATAATATTGAATACTGAGGTTCTGTATTTAGGGATAAAATCCATTCAACAGAGAGTAACAAGCATTGGGGTAAAATAAGCTTGTTTGGAGGTGGTTGGGAGGACAGGGAATTTATTTGGGCATAAACTGTTTAGCAAAATATTTTTGCCTTGGAATTTGGTTGTAAAAAGCAACATAGACTTGGTGTTAAAACGATATGTGAATGCAGATGATTGGCAAATAATCATGGTAATACTGCTTATTCATCAGAGTCTGAAAGTATTATGTTACTTTCTTCCCAATAATGTTTTGAAAATTTGTGGAACTACTAGAAGAAACAAATGGGTCAGATGGTAAAAGGGATAGGAAAGTCCTGTAAGGAAAGGTTAAAGAGCTGTGGTATACTTTGGCTCCTGTAGGCTTCTTAATTTACATTTTCAGTGTTTTAAGTATATAATATTTTATATTCTTTACTTTTTCTATTTTATCAAGGTCATTACAAGTATAGATTTGATAAGAATTTATTAATTGCAAAAAAATTACTCTAAATTATTTGTTCTTCTAATATGAAACAGAACCTTCTTCCTACTATCGGAACCTACTTCCTACTACCACTTTAGGAAGAAGGGGAGGTGATAGGGAAATCATGAGAACATTAACTTTGAAATACTATATTTTAAGGTATTTCTCCCTTAGAAAATAACAAGGATTTGAATATTGGGTAATAATTTTGTATAATTATCTAGATACAATTTGTTATAGGTAGTAGGTATTACCTGATAGAACTAGTTGATTTCTGGGATTTTAGTATGTTCTTTGTATTCTCCCTTAATTAAAAATAAATAAATAAATAAAATAAAACAAAACCAAACCATGGAGGGAGTTTAAAGATGGTGGCATAAGAAGACCCTGAACTCACCTTCTCCCATGGACACGATAAACTTACAGCTATATTTGGAACTAGATGAACAGCACCTCCACAACAAAAGACAAAAAAGACACATTCAGTAGTGTAGGAGAATCAAAGATATGGCCTTACCCAGGGGACCCCATCCCAGGTGACACCACAATCAGGAGGGATCCCCCAAGTAAGGAACTCTCCCTTGAGTAAAGAGATTGTGACCCCTATCAGGCATCCTGACCCTAGGGGCTGGCACTGGAGAGATATGCTGCCCCCCCCCCACCCCCCTGCCAAAAAAATCCTATCTGGTTTTGAAAATCAATGGGTAGGTTAAGAGAGGGAGAATCACAGAACTATAGGGAACAGAGATTTCTGCTCATAAGTGGTGTGTGTGTACACCTGCTCTCCCCAAGATCCAGCACAAAAGCAACAGATTGAAGAGTACTTATACTGTGAGAGAGAACCACTTAACTAATTTTAAGGTGGCTATGACAAAGGCAGGGACCTATAGGGACTTTATCTGGTGATGGAAGCATTGGTGGAGTCCATTTTTGGAATCTCATTCTAACTTGCTGATGACAGAGCAGATGTGTGCCATTTTTGTTATCCTTCATGTAGCATGCTAGCACTAGAGTGCATACTCTGTCCACTTACCCCTTACCCTGGCTGGCAAGCACCCCGCACCACATAGCCCCCCAGCTGCAAAAGGGCCAGGCTAGTGTCCCCACTGTACTCATTCAGTGATTAGACTGCACATGGACCAGATGAGCACCATGATCCCCACTTTCCCCATGTAGCAGCCGAGCTGCAGGTGGTCCACGTGGGTGCTGTAAGTCCTGCCCAACCTGTGCAGAGAACCAAGCTGCAGCTGGGCTGGTAGAGTGCGCTGAGCCCTGCCCTCACTGTGCAGCAGCCAAGCCACAACCCAGTTGGTCCAGCAACTTGAGTCCTACCTTCCTGTGCACCTGATAGGCTACAACTGGGCTGATGAGCACCTGAGCCCTGTTGTCCCCTAGCAGCAGCCAGGCTGTAATTAGCTTCCAGAGGGACCTTAAGGCCCATCTAACCTGCATGGAGACTGGGTCATAACCATGATGGGCAAGCAGATGGAACCCCACTCTTCCTGCACAGTGCCTGAGCCACAACTGGGTGGGATGAGTGACCTTTCCACACAGCAGTGCTGGCTCTGCCACAGCTGGTGGTGGGCATATGCAGCAAATAGAGTGGACATTCATATGAAGTGCCTGGCTCTGATGGCCAAGGGAGATTGGTCTCATGGCCCACATGAACCAGCTGTTACACAAGACCACTCTTTCAAGACTGAGGGAGGTAGCTATTTCACATAATACATATAGACATAGAGGCAAAATGAAATAGAAGAGTATGTCCCAAACCAAAGAATAAGGCACATCTACTTAAAACAAAACAGAAACTTCAATGAAATGGAGATAAGCAATTTACCTGATAAAGAATTCAGTAATGGTCCAAAAGATGCTTACTGATTTGGGGAGAAGAATGGATGAACACAGCAAGAACTTTAACAGAACTACAGAAAATATAAGAAGGTATCAAATAGAAGTTATAACTGAAATGAAAAATACACTAGAGGGGTTCAGTAGCAGAAGGGCTAAACAGAAGCATGAATCAGTGAGCTTGTTGTACTATATTTACATTATTTTTGCAACTTTACCTTTGAACCATACATGTTATCTATTCTGTGAATAGTATTATACAGATGTAAATTTATATAACTGTTAATGTGAAATAAGAGAATTATGGGACAGTATAATCATGATTCACTCCCATGTACCATGTTCTTCAGTGACTATAATCCTTTACAACTGCTTACTCTGCAGTTGCCCTTTTTTTTTTTTTTTTTTTTTTTTTAATTTTATAAAGAGAGAGTACATGCGAGTGGGGAGAAGGACAGAGAAAGAGAGAGGGAGAATCTTAAGCAGCCTCCATGCTCAGCATAGAGCCCAGCATGGGGCTTGATCCCACAACCATGAACTTGGTCATGACCTGAACTGACATCAAAGTCAGACGCTCAACTGATTGAGCCACTCAGGTGCCCTGGCAGTTGCTTTAAAGGATCTTTCCCCCTCAAAATTGTGTATAATTGTGTGTAAAATAGTGTTACTGAAAACACATTTTAATTTTGTTTCTTTTAGGCCTATGGCATGTCTGCATTACCTTTAAATCTGATAAAAGGCACTAGAAGTGCTGCTTATGAACGTTTAGAAAACACTGAAGACATTGAAGAAGTGGAGCAACACATTCAAACGATTAAATCAAAAGTAAGTTGGTATTTTATTGTAATTGGGAAGCATAAAAGTACATTGTCTTTGTGCTATTTTCTGATATGACTTAGATATTGGCAATTCCATATTTTTGACATTGTTTGAATTTTTTTGCAACATATCCTTAAGAAACTATGTCCTTAGTTTTAAAATTTGTCTTCTGTGAAATGCAAAACATTGACAATTTGAGAATTTCTATCAGTGTTCAAACAACTAAAAAACAAAATTCTTCTCAGGTATGAACAGGACCTTGCTTATCCCACATATACTGATTACATGTGTAACATCAGATTTTACTGTATCATTTATGTTCAAGTTTTACGTACTAGTGGAATAAGCTAAAAGTTACATGTAACCACTTGCCAATTAAATGTACTTCTAAAAACACAATGAAGTTTTCTTTCTCTATCACCTTCAAGGAGCAGATAAATATTATCTATAGACCATAGTAAAAAATGGAAAGTTTTCTGAATTATTCTACTAAACTAGCATAATCCTGATATAGAAACCAGATGGTAATTGCACACAAAAAGGGATATATATATGTACTGATCTCTCTTATGAACATAGAAGCAAATGTTATAAAGAAAATATTAGCAATTCAAACCTATGCTATAATAGAATATGTTGTAATTATCAGATTAGGTTTATCATAGAAATGCAAAGTCTGACACATTAGAAAAATCTGTTAGAATAGTTTAATATGTTGATAAAGAATGAGAAATATTAGCATCTTAATAGATGCTTAAGAATATTTAGTAAAAGTCAATTTGTAGTTATGATTTAAAAAGAAGCCTTACCCACTTGTTGGGATGAGTACTGGGTGTTGGATGGAAGCCAATTTGTCAATAAATTATATTTATAAACAAACAAAAAAGAAGCCTTACCAAATTAGAAGAAAAGAAAGTACTTAGGAAAGGAAGCCTGTAACAAGCCTCATACTTACTGATAAATGAAACATTCCCATTCAGGACAGTGCAGTCAGTATCACTGTTGCTCGTTAGCATTTTCGTGGAGGTGCTAGTCAGGTAAGAAAGATTGCAGGTATAAACATTGGAATGAGAGAGTGAAAACAAGGGAAATATCCTTTATTATTTGCAGATATCATCTACCAAGAAAATCTGACAGAATCAAAGAGTCAGGGTTAGGGTTAATTAACCCTGATTGTTTATTAATTAACCTTAATTAGGGCACCTGGGTGGCTCAGTCGGTTAAGCGCCCAACTTCACTCAGGTCATGATCTCACAGTTTGTGGGTTCAAGCCCCGTGTCAGGCTCTGTGCTGACAGCTTGGAGCCTGTTTTGGATTCTGCGTCACCCTATCTCTGCCCCTCACCCACTCATGTTTTGTCTCTATTTCTCTCAAAAATAAATAAACATTACAAAAAATTAAAAAAAAATTAACCTCAATTAATTATTAATCAAATTAATAGAACTAATAAGAGTTCATCAAAGTGCCTGGATACAAACATGCAGAAATCATGAACGACTTGGAAGATGTAATAGGAAATGATCTCATTCACAATAGCTGTAAACAGTAAAATAATAAGAAATGTCAGAATTTTCCTGATAGAAATTATAAAATCTATTGAAATACATAATAGAAGACTGAAATAAATGGAGAACTTCCTCAGTTCCTGATTGGAAAGATTCATTATTGTAGAGGTGACAGTTGTTCATAACTTTAGGTAGAAATTCAGTGCAATCATAGAAGACAATGAAATTTTCATAGACCCCCCCTACCATAGAGTAAAACAATCCTGAATTCAAATCAAATACAAAAATTAAAAAACATTAGGAGAAAGTGAAAGTAAAGTTTTTGTTCGTGTATAGAAGACCTTTCTAAACGAGGCACACAAAAATCCCAAATGCTGATTGAGACATTGGTGAGTTTTACATTTTTATGTTCTAAAATTTATGTACCCGGGGCGCCTGGGTGGCCCAGTCGGTTAAGCGTCCGACTTCAGCCAGGTCACGATCTCGCGGTCCGTGAGTTCGAGCCCCACGTCAGGCTCTGGGCTGATGGCTCGAAGCCTGGAGCCTGTTTCCGATTCTGTGTCTCCCTCTCTCTCTGCCCCTCCCCCGTTCATGCTCTGTCTCTCTCTGTCCCCAAAATAAATAAAAAACGTTGAAAAAAAATTTTTTTTAAAAATAAAATTTATGTACCCAAAAAGTACCACCAAAAAGGAAGTTAAAGAACCAGCAAAAAAAGTGTGAGGAAATAATCTGCAGTATAGGTTATGTATAAAGAACATCTTCCAGTCAGTAAGAAAAAAGGACAAGCATTACATAGAAATATTGAACAAAAGACCCAAATAGCATTTACTGAAGGAAAAACTATCCAGTGAAAGTTACAAAATGATGCTTCAGCTCTTTAGTAGTAAGTAGGTTGACCAAGCATCCTAGTTCACCTAGGACCTGAGAGATTTTCTAGAACATGGAACTTGCAGTACAGAGACCAGGATGGTTGGTCACCTTCATAATCAGAGATGTGCTAATTAGAAGTACTCATTATATATATATATAATTTAAAAAAAAATTTTTTTTTTTAACGTTTATTTATTTTTGAGACAGAGAGAGACAGAGCATGAATGGGGGAGGGTCAGAGAGAGGGAGACACAGAATCTGAAACAGGCTCCAGGCTCTGAGCTGTCAGCACAGAGCCCGACGCGGGGCTCGAACTCACGAATTGTGAGATCGTGACCTGAGCCGAAGTCGGACGCTTAACTGACTGAGCCACCCAGGCGCCCCTATATTTATTTTTTTATCTTTTAGAAATCTTTAACATTTTTACCTCTGTCAGGTATTAATGAGATTTGGGGCATAGATACACTGTTTGTGGGAATGTAAAGTCTACAGCTTTTTAAAGAAAACTATGTGATGTGACATGTACATCTACAAACAAACACACCCGTTAGTAAAGTTTAATCCAGCAGCTGATGTCTAGGAATGTATCCTACTTCATTATATAAGGATGTTCATGCACACTGTTAATGCACACCCTCCCCTTCCAAAAGAAAACAGTCTAAGTGTTCAAAAATAAAGTATTTATTAAGGTGCCGTGGTATAATGTGGTGTGCAGTGATGAAAAAGAATGAGGTAGATTATCAAATCAGTCTCTCAGTTCAAATTCTAGCTCTCCTTATCATGCATATTATAGTATCTGTGAGCCTTATTTTCCTCATCTAGTAAATGGGTATACTAGTACTACCAACTTCAAAATTTTGTTCTGAAGATTTAAGGAGAATAAACGTAAGGGAACAGATAAGTTTTAGGCACAAGAAATGTGCTCAAGAAATGTTAGCTATTACGTATAACAAAAACCATATGTTATATTAGCATATATGAATGCATATAAATCCATAGAAAATGTGTGTAAGGATATTGATTTACTTAATGGTGATAACAATATGAAAGGGCATTAGTACTTAATGACAGTGTGAAGGGAAGCTTTCTTTCACATTTTACTTTTTTTTGAACAAAGGCTATGTGTTCATATACTTTATATGTATATTTTTTCCAGATGAGATAATTAGTTGCCGAGTTTCTTTAAATATATATTTTTTAACGTTTATTCACTTTTTGAGAGACAGAGACAGAGTGCGAGCAGAGCAGGGGCAGAGAGAGAGGGAGACACAGAATCCGAAGCAGGCTCCAGGTCCTGAGCAATCAGTACAGAACCCGACGTGGGGCTCGAACTCACAGACCAGGAGATCATGACCTGAGCCAAAGTCGGATGCTTAACCAACTGAGCCACCCAGGCATCCTGCTGAGTTTTTATCCTGGTGTTTGTTTCTCTAACCAATATTCTTCTTATCTTGGTTTGGTTAATAGGCAAAGCAGAATGGACTTCTGTCTTTTACTCCACTGAAATATTCACCAAATAGGCAGATAACTTGGATTTATTTTCAGTGGACCCTTAAATCAGTTTACTAATTTTTTTTTTTTTTTCTGAAATAGTGAAAGCCAGCTGTTAAATAAAACTATTGCTGGTATCCTTTGGATAATAGAATGGCAGTTTTGAGAAAAACTGAATGTTTAAGGTACAAAGTACCAAACCTTTCTCATACCATACACTTGAAGTATTATTGCCTGGATCTGTCTTCTAGAAGGGAGTGTTTGTTTTATTCCTTTGTCCTTCTGAAAATACCTTTCTCCCAGGTTCCTTTTATTGAGGATACAATTTGATAGTACATATGGTATTTGACTTAAAGGAGTGAAGATAATTAAATATAGCCTCAGGTATGTCAAGTATGGTCCCTGTTTGGGTGGCACCAGCATCTCCTGGGACTTTGGTAGAAATGCAAATTTTAGGCCCCACCCAAGACCAACTAAATTTTATTCATAGGGTCTAGAAATCTGTGTTTAACAAACTTTTCAGGTAATTATGCATGATAAAGTTTGAGAAGCAATATGGTAAGGTATGGAAGAGGATGGCTCGGTCTAGAAGAGCATGGCAATGCCATTATGTAAAGAGATCTTTATGACTGTGTAAATTTCTTTATTAAAGGATATTTGAGTGTTGTCTTCATTATTTTGATGATTTCAGATGAGCCTGCACTGGGATACACTAGAGAGCAATTTTGTTGTCTGTGTCTTAAGAACCTACTTATACCTAAGTAGGGATATTAACATTTTAATATCTGATGTCTTTATATTTTAAAAATGTAGTTCCATGTAAATATGTTTCTTGTTGCTTCCAATAAAACCAAGTTTACATTTCACCTTTTTGTATATTCAGCAGTTGTCATATTACTGTAGTTTATTATTGTACCTAATTGAAGACACTTAGGGCCAGGAGAATTCAAGTGGGAAAGTGTTATCTTCGAGACCATGGAAAAGGTACTGCTCAAGGTTACAGTAAGCATCACATAAACATAGGTCGATGGGAGTTTTCCGTCAGTAGGTTGGCTAAAGAAAACATGACTCATTTTGCAAAAGTACTTGGAGAATAAGAAAGTGCAAGTTCTCAGCAGTTCTAAAAACATCTGCATAGCACATACTAGTATTGCATCTCTCTGCTGATATTTGAAACCTGTGCTGACCAAAGGGAGAGGAGGGGTAGGACCAAACATATTAAGGAATAGAAGGAGGAGCTTGGAGGTTAGGGAGAGTAATTGAGCAAATTGAATAAAGTACCATATAAAAAGGTATTTTTAAAGATATTTATGTCTCTCCATGTAACTTGACCATGTATTTGGAAAATAGGGATCAAGAAGTTCAGTATTAAATGTGTATACATCTGCATTTTGATGCTGACCTTGGTTCAGAGATGTGTGTTGTCACCTAGTTGTTGTCTGTATTTTTCAGTTTGTAAATTTGCCTGAGGAATATCCAACCTAAAAAAAGCTTTTGTTGCATGATTTTCTAAATTTGATGGATACTTTACTAAGACCTTAATGGTAAAAAACTGTTTTATTTTGGTCTGTTATTTGTAGAGCAAGGATGGTCGACCTTTGCCATCAAGGGATAAACGTGCTTTAAAACAATTTGAAGAAAGGTTACGAACACTTAGGAAAAGAGAGAGGCACTTAGAATTCATTGAAAACAGCTGGTGGACAAAATTTTGTGGTGCTCTGCGTCCCCTGAAGGTAAATGGAGTTTTCAAAAATTATGTTGTCACTCTTCAGTTTATATAGACCTGTCAGAGAGAATGACTTCTCTTTGTAAGGCATTATAGCATGATACTTATGAGCATGAATTTTGAAGTTAAACTGGTTTTGAATCATAGCTCTGTCATTTGGTAGTTTGGGCAAGTTACACACCTCTGTGAACTTCATTTACTCCTGTGTAAAACAAGTATTGTAACAGAGGTGTTGGGAAATTTAAATTAGAATATAGGTAAGTAATGTGTGCTGCCAGCACATTTTTGAAAATTTGTACTTTTTTTTAATGTTTGCCTATTTTTGAGAGACAGCATGAGTGGGGGAGGGGCAGAGAGTGAGGGAGAGAAAGAGAATCTCAAGCAGACTCTGCGCTGTCAGCCCAGAGTCTTGACGCTGGGCTTGATCTCATAAACTGTGAAATCATGATCTGAGCCAAAATAAAGAATCAGACCCTCAACTAACTGAGCCACCCACATGCTGCACAAGTTTGTACTTTTCTATAAATAGGAAAACTGGGACCCACTTTAGAACTCAGGTACCCTAACTGAAATTAATAGAATTTGCTTCCTTGTTAGGTGGTATGTTTCTGAAAGTATATAAAAAGGTATTATTCAGGGCAGAAAACCATTTCTTTCTTTCTTTCTTTCCTTCTTTCTTTCTTTCTTTCTTTCTTTCTTTCTTTCTTTCTTTTCTTTTTTGAAACGATCATTTGCTAGCCTTGATTTCTTCAGATTGGATAGTGGTACCTACACTTAAGGACCTAGATTGAACTAAGGGCATAATAATACAACTCTGAGTCTAAAAAGTGTCTAGAACTGCTGGCAACAGACTTCTTTATTGTCCATTCTGTATCTGGCATTTCAAACACCTGAACTTTGTATAGAACAGTATGCATGTTGTAATTTACAAAGTGCAGCGAATAGACTGGTGTAAAGAATGTTAGGCAAGATGAGGCTCTAAAGTGGGTTTTACCTAAGTTTAAAAAAAAATGTTTTAGAGAGCCCCATGAAAGGATTAGTTAGGTTGAGTTTTGCTTTATCTTTTTCTTATAATTAGAAAGGAAATAAGGAAATGCACTGACTGCTCATCCTAAAAATCTCCTTTTTGGAAGAGTTCTTCAAAATTATATCATAATCAGATCTATTGTGTATTACTTTTTTTTTTTTTTTAAATGTTTATTTATTTTTGAGAGACAGAGCATGAGCAGGGGAGGGGCAGAGAAGGGGAGACACAGAACCTGAAGCAGGTTCCAGGCTCTGAGCTGTTGCACAGAGCCTGATGCGGGACTCAAACTCGCAAACCATAAGATCATGACCTGAGCCGGAGTTGGACACTTAACCGACTGAGCCACCCAGGCACCCCTATTGTGTATTTTTAAACCTTCTGTTAGAATCAATTTTGTTAAAGACTCACCACTCTTTTTTTTGCAAGGTGATTGTCTTAGTAATACCAAAGGTATGCTAAAACCCTCCTCAACCTTATCTTCTTCTTCTTTTTTTTTTCTCCTCAACCTTATCTTAATTCTAAATTTTTTATATGGCTTCTTTATAAATATTTATAACCTGGTCTCTAACATTAGCTGCCTTGATTTAAACATGCTCTGTCCTATTTCACTGAACCTAGTTTAGAGGGATTTTTAAATCAACTTTATTAAGTGTGCAGATTGATTTTGCCAACTATGTAGATATAGAAGACCCACATCACTTCAAAAACTACCCCATGTCTTCCCGTCTCCCACTGAACTCAGACCCCAGATGGCCATTGATGTCCTTCTGTCATTATGGTTTAGTTTTATGTGTTGTATTATTTCATATAAATGGAATAGAGTGTAGTATAATCCTTTTTCTGGCTTCTTTGGTACAACAAAATGTTTTCGAGATTTGTCTATGTTGCATTTTTTTTTCAGTAGTTCATTCTGTTTTATTGCTGGGTAGTATCCTGATTGGTGTCTATGTTACAGTTGGTTTATCCACTCACCTTTTAGTGGAGATGTGAGTTATTCCCAGTTGGAGATTATTATGAATAATGCTGATGTAAACATCTGTTGTAGATGTGTTTTCATTTCATTCATTTTTCTTGGGTAAATAACTAAGAGTAGAATTTCTGGGTCTAATGTTTAATGTATGTTTAACTTTCTAAGAAAGTACCAAAGTATTTTCCAAAGTGGTTGTACCATTTTTTTTTCCCACAGCAATGTGAGATTTCAGATTGCTTCATATCCTTGTCAGCTCTTATATTGTAACTGTTTGTAATAGTTATTCTGATGGCTGTATAATAATATTTTATTGTGGTTTTGATTTGCATTTCCTTGGTGACTAATGATATTGAGCACTTTTTGTATTCTTATTGGCCATTTGTGTATTTTCTCTAAGAGTTTTTTAAGTGTGTTTGTTTATTTTGAGAGAGATAGAGACAGTGTGCGTGTAGGGGAGAGGGAGAGAGAGATCCGCAAGCAGACTCTGTGCTGACAGCCTGGAGCCCAACAAGGGGCTTGAACTCATGAACCGGGAGATCATGACCTGACCCAAAACTGAGAGTCAGCTGCGTAGCCGACTGAGCCACCCAGGCACCCCTGGATATTTGCTCTAAAATGCCTGTTTAAATCTTTTGTCCATTTTTAAATTTAAGTTTTTGTTTGATGAGTGAGCTACGAATTCTTTATGTGTCCTGGATTAAATACTTTGTCAAATATATGTATTGTGAATGTTGTCTCTTTTTATGGCTTGCCTTTATGTTTTCTTAACACTGTCATTCAAAGAGATGTTCCTTAAGTTTTTATAGCAATCATTTTCTGATATGTTTTCTTCTGGAAATTTTACAGTTTAACTCATATTTTAGGTTTGTCGTCATTTTTAAGTTAATTTTATGGGATGGTATAACTTAAGGGCTTCTTTTCCATGTGGAGATGCAGTTGTTTCAGCAACATTTTCTTGTCAAGACTGTTCTTTGCTCATTGGCTTTCCTTGGTACCTTTTGCCAAATCAATTGATCATGTGCATATGTGGGTCTATTTCTGGACTTTTTCTTTTGCTCCATTTATTTATATGTCCTTATGCTAAAACTTGATTATTGGTGTGTTATATAATCAGTCGCAAAATCAAGTAGTCTAAATTCTTCAGTTTTGTTCTTCTTTTCAATATTGTTTTAGCTATGCTAGATCCTTCACATTTCAATATAAATTTTAGAATATTACAAAATGCCCACTGGGATTTCTAGTGGGATTACTTTGAATCTGTAGGCAAATTTGGGGACACTTGATATTGTAAACTGAACCAGATGAGAGTTCATCCATCTGATGCACAGCAAGCAAGTAAAAACTTGATACCAGCCTATTGCAAGAAAGGCTGTTTATTGGTGTGGCACCACCCAGGATAACAGGGAGCTAATGCTTCACAGTCCTGAACTCTCCCAGTGGCTTACAGGTGAGGGTGTTTTTTTGTTTTGTTTTTTAACTTTAGAGCACGAGAGTGCAAGTGTGAGCAGGGGAGGGGCAGAGGGTGAGAGAGAGAGAGAGAGAGAGAGAGAGAGAGAGAGAGAGAAGGAAAGAGATAGAGTGAGACAAAGAGAGAACTTTAAGTAGGCTCCACTCAGCATGGAGTCCAACTTGGGGCTTGATCCCATGACCCCGAAATCATAACCTGAGCTGAAATCAAGATTCAGATGCTCAGCTGACTGAGCCACCCAGGGGCCCTGACAAACGAGGGTTTTTAAAGGCAACTTTTGGTGCAAAGGCCCTCCTGAGAAGGTGGACCCCACTGATTGGAGGCCCAGAAGGTCATGTTAGCAGGTGCTCTGGTGTTGCTTTGTCTGGTCTCCTGAAAGTCTTTTCCATTTCAGGAGACTTGGAATCTGAAAAATGCTTTTACTCTTTATGTTAGAGATTTCATTAGGTACATTTGGTGATTATATCTTTGTTTATAAGCTAGTGGAGTTGCATTTCTGCAGGTTCCCTGGCCAGTCCAGCCTTGCCTGGGGATGATACAACCTTTAGTGCTCATTCTTTCATCTGAGCTGACAAGATGGATGCCGGCTTATATTTTAATACTGAACCTGCTAATTCATGGACGTGAGAGCTTTCCATTTATTTATGATAACTTAAATTTCTCTTTGCAACATTTTGTAGTGGTCAATGTAGAGGTCTTGAAAATATTTTGATAAATTTACCTATATCTTTATATTTCTGTTCCCCCAAAATTTGTATGTTGAAATCCTCATCTCCAATGTGATGGTATTTGGAGGTGGGGGCTTTGGGAGCTGATTAAGTCATGAGGGTTGAGACCTTATGAATGGGATTAATGCCCTAATAAAAAAGACCCCAGAGGGCTCTCTCACCCCCTCCTCCATGTGAGAAGACAGAAGATTTTATGATTTTGTTTACCTTCAATCCTGAATTATTGGCTTCTCTTAGTATGTAGAAATTTGTTTTTGTGCATTGACCTTGTATCATGCAACCTGGCTAAATTTTTACTTCTAGTAGCTTTATTATAGTTTCCTAAGGAATTTTTATGTACATGAACATGTTAGATGCTTAAAGACAGTTTTATTTCTTCCTTTCCAGTGTAAGAGTCCCAATTGCTTTTTTTTTTCTTCCCATTATTGCACTGACCCAAACCTCCTGTACAATCAATTTACCACTTATTCTTTTTGTTATATGACTGTATTATTCTTGAATATGGATCTAAATTCTTACCTTTCTTTCATTTTCTGGGCCTAGGTTAAGGATAAGAGGAATAATTAGGAACAGTGAGGAATGAAAATAGGCATGCCGGAAGGAAAACTCTGGGGATACAAACTTAAATTGTTATATAATTGAGGGTTTAACATGATTGTGACGGGATAAACACTGCTTTTTTTTACTCAAATGAAATATAAAAATTATTATCACTTCTGTGTTTGTGCATAGTTGATATAGTTCATAAAGTGGAAGATACATGCTCTTAGTGCTTCTTAAATATTAGCATCTAAGTAGTCCTAGTGGAAGAAGGTAGAGACAGGTCCACTCATCCCACTCACTGTTCCCTACCTGCCGGAGGTGACTTACAATCCATGAGACTCTCCTGATAGAAATTCCTTTGAAGTTATGTTCTGTCTCAAACTTTTGTGCTAATATTGCCTTTTAATCTGTATTCTGATCCATGTTTCTTTTATTAGAAAATGTATTGGAGGGACGCCTTGGTGGCTCAGTCGGTTAAGCGTCCGACTTTGACCCAGGTCATGATCTCATGTCCGTGAGTTCAAGCCCCGCATCGGGCTCTGTGCTGACAGTGCAGAGCCTGGAGCCTGTTTCAGATTCTGTGTCTCCCTTTCTGTCTCTCTGACCCTCCCGCATTCATGCTCTGTCTCTCTGTCTCAAAAATAAACGTTAAAAAAAAAAAAAATTAAAAAAAAAAGAAAATGTATTGGATTTAAATTTTCGCAAATGGAAAAATTCAGTTCTACGATTCTGTAGTTTTTTTATGACAAAATATTATAATTTTTTTTCATAAGAGTAAATCCTCATGAGAAACCTAATGATCTTGTGGTTTCACATTGCTCTGCATTCTTAGGATATGCATACCTCATTTCAGAGGCATGGACTTTGCTGTTTCATACACTTGGTTTTGAGTCCTTGCTCTGATCCTAACCAGCTGTCTAAACTCTGTTCCTTCACCTTTCTAAACCTTAACTTTTCTCACCTTAACTTAACTCACTAATGGATTTATATACTTACCTTATTTTTGTTGTGAGAATTAAAAGAAATAATGTATGTAGTGTTAATGCCTTTTGATGTAAACAGCTCAGGAGATTGCAGCTGCTATTGTTATAGGTTTATATTTAAAATTTTTCAACTTCTTAAATACTGCCATAGAACTCAAAGGAAAATACCCGTTTTATGTTGTAGACATTTATAAAACTAAGCATCTAATTAGAATAAATTAATGGCTTCTTAAAACAACTTTCAGAAATAATACTGAACACATTTCTATGAATACAGTCTGATGTTCGTTAACTACATGACAGCATACTTCGAACTTGTATAGCTAATTGGCCTGGGTAACCTATGGATTCATTAGGTTTTAAATCCAACTTTTGGTTTTACTATATATATATATACCTTATATAATATATATACCTCTTGTATTTACATAGAAAGTTGTAAATACATGTTCATAATTATATCACAGATTTTTTGAGACTTTTTAAAAATTGTGGTAAAATGTATATAAAATTTACCATTTTAACCATTTGTAAGTATGCATTCCGTGATACTAACCATGGAACATTCACAACATTATGTAACAATCACCATTATTCATTTCCAGGACTTTTTATCATCTCAGAAACACCACACCCATTAAACAAGAATAACTCCCCATTCCACACCCACCCCCAGCCCATATCCCCTGATGACCTCTGTCCTGCTGTCTCTGCCTGTTCTAGGTACATCATATAAGTGGAATTATTACTGTGTTCGTTTGTGTATGGCTTATTTCAAATTGCATAATATCTTCAAGATTTATCCATGTTGTAGATGCATCAAAATTTCATTTCTTTTTAAGACTGAATTACATTCTGTTGTGTATGTAATCTACATTTTGCTTATCTATCTGTTGGTGCACATTTGGGTTGTTTCCAACTTTTGGCTATTGTGAATAACACTACTGCGGTAATTGGTGTTCAAGTATCTGTTTGAGTACCTGCTTTCAGTTATTTTGAGTATATACTTAGAAATGGAATTACTGGATGACATTTCCGTTTTGTGTTTAGTTTTTTGAGGAACCTACAAACTTTTTTTTCACAGCGACTGTACCATTTTATATTTCCACCAGAAATGCACAAGGGTTCTAATTTCTTTCCATCTTTGCAAACACTTATTTTCTGTTGTTTTGATAATAACCAACCTTATGGCTGTGGAGTGATACCTCATGGTGGCTTTGATTTGCATTTCCCTAATAATTAGTGATCTTGAGCATCTTTTCATTTGATTATTGGCTATTTGTGTATTTATTTTCTTTGGAGAAGTGTTCACTCAAGTCTTTTGTCTGTTTTTAAATTCTTTATGTTTTATTGTTGTCAACTTGTAAGGGATTTTTTTTTTAGTAGTCTGAATATTAATCCCTTATCAGATATAGGATTTGGAAATACTATCTCCCAACCTTGGTTTGTCTTTTCACTATGTAGATAGTGTCCTTGATACACTAAAGTTTTTAATTTTGATGAAGTCCAATTTATTTAATATTTGTTGTTGTTGTGGCCTGTGCTTCTGTGTCATATCCAAAAAATAATTGCCAAGTCCAGTGCCATAAAGATGTTTCCCCCTTTTTATCCCTAGAAGTTTAATAGTTTCAGCTCTTAGGTTTAAGTCTTTTTAACTATATTGAGTTAACTTTTTTATATGATTAAGGTTAAGGGTCCAATTTCATTCTTTTGCATTTGGATGCCCTTGACCCAGCACTATTTGTTGAAAAGACTGACCTTTTGGTCTTGACACCATCGTCAAAAATCGATGGATCATATATGGGAGAGTTCATTTCTGGGGTCTATTACATTAGTTATATATCTGTCTTTATGACAGTACAAAGCTATTTTGATTATTGTAGCTTTGTAGTAAGTTTTGAAATCAGGAAATGCAAGTCTTGTAACTTTTTCTTTTGTAAGATTGTTTTGGCTATTTGGGGTTTTTTGAAATTTCATAGGAGTTTTAGAATGGGTTTTTCTGTTTCTGCAAAAAAACCCAGAAAATAAACAAAAAAAATTGTAATTTTGATAGAGATTGCATTGATTTTGTAGATCACGTTTAGTAGTATTGTTATTTTAATAATACTAAGTCTTGAAGTCCATGAACATGGCATGTCTTTACATTTATTTATGTCTACTTGAATTTCTTTGAGCAGTGTCTTGTAGTTTTCAGTGGATAAGTCTTTTGTCTCATTGTTTAAGTTTATTCCTAAGCATTTTATTATTTTTGTTTTATTCTGTTTATTTGAATCAGACACATAATAAAGAACTATTAAAATTTATATTTCTACTTGTCCCACTAATCTCCTAACCCCCCAACACATACACAAACACAACTAAAATTCATAAGGTAAACAAACAATGAAAAATAGTTTTATCATACATAGACAGTGCTTAGTTGTTTTGAAGGTGTGTGGGAATATTTTAATTTTTTTAACTAATATTTTTGTCATCCCAGGAGCCTCTAGAATTTACTACAACTATGTTTAAAGATGTAGCAGATTTCCTTTCTGAGAATAATATTTAAAGCATGTATGTTTTTATTGTTTGTTTTAGGTCATACTATTTAGGTATGTCTAAAGAAAAAGACTGGCACTTTTTAACTTTAAAGGAGCTTTTACTGGATGTATAAATGTGCATTTCAAATTTTACTTGATCACTATTTGAGAGAGATTTTTTGGGGGGTTTTAATGTAGATGCTTCTTAGAGTAATAGTAATTGTATATTAGAGTTTCTGGAACCTACAGTATCTTTTGTAGATTCCCAGTAACTTTATGGTATGGATATTGTAGTTCATATAAAGAATAAACCCACTTGTAAGTGACCTAATCCATCTTTACATTGGTATAATAATGAAACTCCAGTGCATAGAAAAGCTTGGAGTGGGTCTTAAAAAAATCAATGACTGATCTTTTTTTTTGTGTTTGTGTTTAAGAAGACTTGTTTAACATATATGGTTGATTCATTAACATTGAACTGTAGATGTAAGATCAACATCAGTATTACTTCTGTCTGAACAAAGCTTACCTACACAAGTACATCCTCAGTAATCAGAGCCTTCTTAAGTCTTAGGAACACTAGAGAGCACTTCAGTACTATGCTGGGGGCTCTTTGAAAGAGCAAAATTACCAACACAAAAGCACAAAACAAAGAATGTAATGCTTAACTAGACCACTTACTGGATACTTGTTTACAGTATGAGAGCTGAAACAAGAAAGGGTGTACCCTTGTTCAACCTTAGCTGGGAATTTGCACATCAGGTGACTTAGATTTTTCATTACCCTGCACATATCCCAGAAGACCACGTAAGTGCCCTAAGTATTGATTTTAAGGTTATAAATAAATTTTAGTGGGTAGATGCATTTGCAAATACAGAATCTGCAAATGAGAATCAACTGTACCTCTAAGTAAAAACAAAAAGAAATCTCCCAATCTAGCAAGTCTTCCCTCCAGCTCTTATTGCAAAACTTTGTGTTTAAACAAAGATAGTCAGTCTGGGGAAAATTGCATGGGAGAAAAGGGGAAATTTGGAGGTGGGCCTAAGATTGATCTGAAAGCCCCTAAAAGTTAAATGAAATAAGCTGGTCACAAAAAGATAAATACTGTGTAATTCCACTTATATGAGGTATCCAGAGTAGTCACATTCATGAAAACAGAAAATAGAATGGTGGCCTCCAGGAGTTGGAAAGAAAGAGATATGGGGAGTTGTTGTTTAATGGGTACAGAGTTTCAGTTTTGCCAGATACAAACAATTCTTGGAGTTTGGTTATACATTGTGAATGTATTTAATGCTACTAAATTGTGCACTTAAAATGTTATGATGATACATTTTATGTTATGTATCTTTTACCATTATTTAAAAAACAAAAACAAAAAACCAGAAATGGCCAAGAACCAGAGTGACATGAAGAGTTGGACTGTGGGAAAAATGAGAGGAAAACAGAGATGAAAACAAAATTACAGGGTGTCCAAAGGAAAATAGACTCAAAATTTGGTAAGCAGTATTGAAGAAAGGTAGGAGAAACAACCAAGAGAAAGAAACAAGAAGTAAAAAGAATCAAAAAGTGTTGAAATGGAAGAGAAGGAAAAACTACATGTGTTTAATTGGAGAAGGAGAAGCTTAATTGGTCCATGCAGAAGCAAAACAAAAGAAATTAGTGGAACTAATATTTAAAGTTGTGATTCCAAAAAATGACCTAAAAATAGACATGAAATCTACACATTGGAATAGCCACTTTGTACCTGGGAAAATTTATGTGCATTTTCCTAGTAACACTGACTTCAGAATTAAAGAAGAGTCCTTAAGATTTCCAAGTAAAAAAAAATCCACTGATTTACAAGGTCAACATAGTTAGACTTATTATCAGATTTTTCAAAAAACATAAAGCAAGCAAGAATGGGGCGGGGGGACATTAAAAAAGGCCTAAATGAACAGTCCAAAATCAGAAGTTTATATTTGGCCAAACTATCTTTTAGAAAAGAGATTTTTAAACATTTAAGGACTTAGGGAATTCTGTACCCACGGGCTCTTGAGAAATCCACTAATTGCCAAGCTCTAACCAACCAAGAGATGAGGTGGAAAACATCAGCAAAAGAAGTAATGGTGAATATTTAATATTGCAGATCTATGAAGAAAAGATGTGGGCAAGGGTGAGAATATGTGTAAACATAGGTTCTGATGAGACAGAAATCATGCAATTAAGAGAGAGAAGTAGAATTTCTTATAGATTACTGTATGGGTAGTAGGTGGGAGTTGGATACATAAAAACTAATCAACTTTATATTAAAGGGCTAAATATGAAAACAGGGGCTAAGAGCATTTGAAAATTAAAATACACTGAAACAAAAGTATAAAGCTACTTGACAAAAAGGACTTAAAAATGGAAGAGTGAAGAACACATATTAACAAAGAAACACGAGAAATATAAAATACACGCAAGTCTCAGATAATAATATATGTTGAGATTAATGTTCCAGGCATATCAATAAATATGAGTGGACCTAACTCACTATTAAAAGAAAAATTTAAATTTTCCTCACAAAGTGAGGTATAACCTAAAACAGATGACAAAGGCTAAAAATGTATATTAAAAGATATACTAGGCAAATGGAAATGATAAAACGTATAGCGATCTTGATACTGGACAAAGTAGAATTTCGAGCTGAAAAACATTAAGTCCGACAGAGAAGGATACTTTTTGTGATAGAATCCTTTTCTCCTCCCTCAGTGATTTCCATGCCCTAATCTGTGGAACCCTTTATAGTAGCCACATGAAGTGGCAGAAGGGACTTTGCAAATGCAATTATGGTTACAGACTTTTAGGAGGTTATCCTGGATTATCTGTGTGGGCCCAGTCTAATAACATGTGCCCTTAAAAGCAGAGAACTTTTTTGGCCTGAGTCAGAGAGATGTATGTGGTATATAAAGAGTAAGTCAGAGATAGTGAAAATGTGATAAAGGATTGGCTTGCCATTACTAATTTGAAGATGGAGAGGGCAGTATGAAGAGGAATGCAAGCAGCTTAAGGAACTGAGAGGCTGATAGCCATCAAAGACTACAACCCTGTATTGAGCCCTACAACCTCAAGGATCTGAATTCTATCAACACTCTGAAAGAGCATGAAGGGATTCTTCCCCAGAGCCTCCCGGAGGGAATACAGACAGCCCTGCTGACAACTTGGTAGTTTGGCTTTGTGCCACCTTAAGCAAAGAACCATCTGAGCTGTGCTGTGCCCAGACTTCTGACCCACAGAATAAGAAGTAGATGTTGTTTTAAGTCACTACATTTGTAGTAGTTTGTCACTGTAGCAATAGAAAACTAATATACTTATTAAGAAAATTTGTAAGTTATGATGAAGATGAAATAGTTACGTACCAAAGAACACACAACCACCTTTATGAAGCAAGAAGTATGAGATATTCAAGGAGACGTAGATTGAAATATGTTAATAGTAGGAGAATAACATAGCACCATACTCAGGGTAAGACATTTCGGATGCACAAAATTGAGTAAGAATATAGAAGACCTAAGTCAATAAGGCATATCATAACTTTGGGACTTTAAATCCCAATATAGAGTCTATACTTTCCAAGTACACATGGAACATTCACTAAAATTGATCATATATTATGTCATGAAGAAACTTCAATAAATTCTACAGAGTAGATATATTACAAACACCTCTTCCCTGATTGCAATGCAGCATTAAAACTAGAAATTATAATAAAATCAATAAAGTAGGACACTTTTCACTTGGAAATTAACCTTGTATTCAGCAACTCTTGGGTGAAAGGAAAGGAGAAATAAAAACAAACTTCAAAATTCTTTAAATTAACAATGGAAATATCATATTAGAACCTATGAGATACATGTAAGACGGTGATCATGAAATAAGGATCAGGAAATTCAAAGCCTTAAACACATTTATCAATAAAAAAGAAAGGATAAAAATATACTCTAAATTCCAAGCATGCAAGGCTAGCAAAGGAGCAAAGTAAACCAACAGAAAGCACAAGGAAAAAAGTAAACATAAAATCAGAAAACAATGAGAGGAAAACTAGATCAATAATTTCTATGTGTATGTTTCAACTAATAAAACACTAACTTCATTGAAAGGAAACCGGGCTGATTGGAGAAATGGTTGATGCTGAGGCTGGTGCTGGGAAAGTATATAAGCCCACACCTGCTTATGTTAGAGAAGAAGTATAGCTAGAGTATGATAAGGGAATGTGCTTGAAGGGGCTCTTGCTTCCTAAACCTGGGACCATTTAAGTATCAAAATATATGAGTATAATGATGGAAATAAGTAAATGGAGAAAGGAAAGCTCTACCCTACAGTGGCATTCTAATAAATGTAGAATAAATGTCAGAATTAGAAAATCAGTATTTGGCAAACATCACATACAGTACTGTTTCTTGCAAGAGAAATAAATGAATACTAAAATTAGAAGGTGAAAATTTGGGGATAACAGGATATTTGCATAATCTCACTATTTCTACACAAGACTTACTAATTACAAAGGGGATAGTAGTAATTGTACAGTGAAGAGACATGGCTTAAACCACCTTAACCATGTGATCCAAGTTAAGCTTATCAGTAATGGGGTAATAGATACGATTGTGCCTCTGTCATTTCTGCCAAAAATACATGAACTGAATATAAATAATTGTAAAGAAATAGGTAGCCCACATTGAAGGACAACGCAAATAACTGTCCTGGACTCTTCAAAATATAAAGGTCATGACGGTAAAAGTGATTTAGGAACTGTTCCAGATTAAAGGGTACTAAACAGATAAAAGCAAAGTATAATGCTGAATTGCATTTTGGACCAGAAAAAAAACAACAACACAACTTTGTTCTCTAAAGGACTTAAGTGGAACAATTAAAATTTGAATTAAGTCTATAGATTATATAATAGCCTCTATATAATAGTGTTATATCAATATTAATTTCTTGATTTTGATAATTGAAGTGTGATTATGTGAAAGAATTTGCTTTTGGAGAATAGGTATTAAAGTATTTTTCTGCAGCTTATTCTCAAAAACAGTTCAGCCACCTAGAGAATGATAAAGCAAGGTAAATGTTAACATTTGGACAATTTAGTTGGAAGGTATACCAAAATTCTTTGTGCAGTTTTTGCAGTTTTCTCATATATCTGAAATTATGGCAAAATAAGGCTTTAAAATCTTAACTTCTACTAGACCTCCCCTACTTCCCCCTCCCCCCCACCCTGATTTTGGCATTATCCTTACCACTCTCATTTTTAATGTCAATCTTTATGAAAGTCTCTTCTATAAGAATAGTATAGAACAATGACCAAATACCATTAGCTAGTACTACCCTAACAAATCACTATGAGATTCTTTGTAATTTAAAATACAATAATTTGTAGCCAGAGCTGAATATTATTGATCTTCTAACTTTTTAAAAAACTTTATGTACAACACTTGCAACATGTAAAGAAACTTAATTCTTTTCCTAGAACTATAACTTACAATGTCCTATCAAGATTTGATTATGAAAATTATGTATTAACCTTCTACCTCTGAGGAAAGTCTTGAAGACTAATTGATTTGCCACTTAGAGTTAGGGGACCTGGGACCCATGGCCATTAGCTATGTAATACTGGACACATAATGTCAGATGGGTTTCTAGAGAGAGGAATGTTCAGTTTGGGTTAAATTAAAATCCAGTTCTCCATTCCAGAATTATCTTTTCAAACGCTTGTTAACCTGGGTTGAAGTGGTATCTTTTTATGGTAGTCATCTGATATTCTAAATGACTTTTCTAAGGCACAGTTTCTCAATTGTAACATAAGAATTACTTGGGACTCTTGTTAAAATACAAATTCAGATCCAGTCCACCTTTGGTAAGTCCCAAGGGTGTGTAAGCTCCAGCAAGCTCCCAGTTGACACTGATGGTCCATGACCACTCTTTGATTAACAAGATTGTAGGTAGTTATAAAGGGACCACATGCTTCTGTTTCCTATCCTCATTGTTATTAAAGAGTAAGAAAACTAGAAAAAGGCAAAAAAGGAAGCAGTACATGGTATTTTATTTAAGGTAACAAAAATAATAAGATACAATAGAAATTATTTTTATCTTACATTTGTAACTATTATTTGAGTCTCTAGGTGTGGTAACTTTCTACTTTTTTGGGTTATATTTCTGTATACACAAAAGCTATTTTATGGATATAGGAAATTCACCTATGAAACTTGATAAGAGGTGTGTCCTAAAAAAAAAAACAAAACTGATCCTAAATTATTTCTTTCTATACTGTTTGGAGGTTTTGTTTCACATTGTCAGACAGTATTAAATTCTAGGATAAGAGATTTATGGTAGGCTAATTAGCATCTCAAAACACAAATGATTTTAAGAGAGTGATTGAAAGTTTATTTTTGCTAAAGTGATAGCTTATTCATGCTGCTTTCTAAGACCATTCAGGGTTCAATTTAAATCAGACTTTATCAGTCTCAGCACAGTTGACATTTGGGGCCCAGTAATTCTTTGTTGGGGAGGGTGACTACTGTCCTGTGCATTTTAGGGTATTTAGCAGCATTCTTACCTGCTTGCTGTAACACCCCTGCCCAACTCAAATCATGACAGACTTTCTGTAAACATTGTCAAATGTCCTTTTGAAGGGGGGTAGAATATATCCAATTTAGAACCACTGATTTAAATGAAAGAAAAGAACACAGGGTTTTAAAGTTAGTAAAAGGGAAAGGGAAGAGATTTGGGGGAATGGTATGCTATTAATGAGATAGAGGAACATAAATTTTCTTTGTAGGTAATGGAAAATTTTCTGGACAGTTGATCCATCATTGCTTTAGATAACATCACACGTCAAGTTAGTAACATTGATAGTATTTTTACTCTGAAAAAAGTAATGTCTTACTTGGTATTCTTTGTAGATTATAACGTTTCACCTCTTTAATGTGGTTTAATGAACATTACATGATTCATATCTGATTAATACACAGGAAAAACTTGGTTTCTGTTCTATATATTTATGTCTCTAAAACAACATTGTTTTAAGAGGTCAATTTTTCCCAACTTGACCTATAAATTTAATGCAATTACAATAAAAATCCCAAGTTATTTTGTGGATATTCACAAATTGATTATAAAACATATGTGGGAGGGGGAAAAAAGACCCAGAATAGCCACAATACCTAAGAACAAAGTCAGAGGACTGACACCACCCAACCTCAAGACTTACTCTAATGCTACAGTAATCAAGACAGCATGGTATTGGTGGAAGAGGAGACACATAGACCAGTATGACAGAATAGAGAGCCCTGAAATAGACACATAATGAGGTTAACTGATCTTTGACAAAGGAGGAAAGATAACTCCTTGGAGAAAGGATACTCTTATCAACAAATAGTGTTGAAAGAATTTGACATCTACACAAAAAAAAGTTAATATAGACATAGACTTTAGACCTTTCACAAAACTTAAAGTGAATTATAGACCCGTTGTATTAAAACACAAAACAAAACAAAACAAAACAAAACAAAAAACAAACTATAAACCTTCTAGAAAGTAACAGAGAAAATCTAGGTGACCTGAGGTATGGTAGTAAGTTTTTAAATACATCACCAAAGCGTGATCCATGAAAGAAATAAATGGATAACTTGTACTTTATTAAAATTAAAAAGTACTGCTCTGTGAAGGACACTGTTAAGGAAGTAAAAGGACAGGTCACAGTGGTGCTTGGGTGGCTCAGTCGGTTAAGCATCTGACTCAGCTCAGGTCTTGATCTCAGGGTTGTGAGTTCAAGTCCTGTGTTGGGCCCTGCGCTGCATGTGAAGCCTACTAAAAAAAAAAAAAAAAGTCACATGATCTCAGGGTTCCATGAATTCAAGTCCCCCATCAGGCTCTGTACTGCCCGCACCGAGCCTGCTTGGGATTCTCCCTATCCCTCTCTCTCTGCCCCTACCCTGTTTGCGCTCTCTCTCTCTCTCTCAAAATAAATAAAGTTAAAAAAAAAAAAACTTAAAAAATAGGCTTCAATCCAAAATACATAAAATACTCTTAAAACTCAACTATAAGAAACTACTAGGTTTATCTAAATTGTTTTCCTACTGTCTTCTAGCCTTCATGGCTTCTGATAGGAAATGAGTTGTTAATCTTGCTGAGAATCTGCTTTACATGAGTCTCTTCCTTCTTATTGCTTTCAAGATCTCTTTGATTTGCCCTCCCCTCCATTTATGCATGTCTAGGTGTGGATGTCTTTGAATTTATTCCTCTTAGACTTTGTTGAGTTTCTTGGATGCATAGGTTATTTTTCATCGAATTTAGATTGTTTTTGCCTATTATTTCTTGAAGTTTTCTTTCTGCCCCTTTCCCTCCTCTTTTTCTGGGAATCCTATTGAGCTTATATTGCTGTTTCAAGGTGTCACATGTGTCTAAGTCTCTGTTCAGTTTATTTCATTATTTTTTCATTCTGTTCCTCAGACTTGGTCATCTCAGTTGCTTTAAGTTTGATGATATTTTCTTCTTTCCTGCCCAAATCTGCTGTTTAACCCTTGTAATGAAATTTTCTTATCAGTGTCAACTCTAGAATTTCAATTCACTTCTTTTTTATAATTTCTCTCCCTTGATAGTCTTTAGTGAGACATTGTTTTCATTATTAGTTTTAGTTCTTAAGTCATGGTTTCCACTTAGTTCAAGTACTAATTTAAGTTCTCATTTAAATGTATGTTGTTTTGAGGTTTTTATAAAATTTACCTTTTCACATTTATAATATATTCTATTAAGTAGCTATGATTAAACAGTTGAACTCTGGGTCATATATCCCAACAGATTGGGAAAATAGTCAAGGACTTTTTTCCTTTTTTTTTTTTCTTCCCCAAAATCGACATCAAGGAAAGGGAATTTTAACTTTTGCTATTTCTGTGTCATGTTCTTTTTACTACTACTTGGTATCTGGTAGTTATACTCCCTCATTCTACAAGCTATTTCTTATTAACAGTCTATTAGGAAGTAATAGGTTTCACTTTTTGATCCTCAGTGTAATCATATGGTCCTCACCTAGTTATCAAATAAAGGTGCTCAAATCTAGTAGAAAAAGACTGTGTAAGCTCCTTTATAGCTTCTACTATAATGAACTTTTGTTACTATAAAGGAGTCACTTCGAACCTCTTTAGCAGTGAGACCTTTTTTAAATAAATGAATTCTTATGTGAAATTCCAGGTACATGCATTGTTTTCTATTTCAAGCAATGACTATAGCCTTTTTGGTCTTCTCTTGCCAACTTTCTTTCCCAATGAGTTCCAAAGGTACTCTCTCAGAACTGAAGAATTCCCAGGAACACAGCTTAAAATTTATTCCAAAACTCATCTTTATATGTGGGGTAGGATGCTGTTTTACTTCATTTATCCTGTCAGAATTCTAAAATGTGAAGTAAGGTGGAAAACACCATCACATTCATTATATTATCCATCTATTCCTATCAACTCCAGTCAAAAGAGAAGGTAAAAACACTGAACTCTGCTTAATTGGAATCTTTTTTTGTTCTGACGTTGTGGACTCTTCAGCCTACTTGTCGCTGGAACTTAGGGAAGATGTCAGGGAAAAAAAGAACCTACATTATTACTGACATAGATTTCAGGCGTTTTTATTCTTAAGAGACCCAGTTCCAAAAATTTTTTGCTTGTTTTCTACCATCTCTAATATAAAGTTCATACAGTAAGGAAATGTATTCTACTAATTACAATGCTTAATACATTTCTTCACCAGAAATCTTAACATGACAATGTCTTCAGTGCTGTTCTGGGCCATAGTTAGTTAGTTAGTTAGTTAGTTACCACACAACATATAAGCAAAAACTGTGAATTTGTGTATGTGTGTGTGTGCGTGTGTGTGTGTGTGTGTGTATGTCTGAATAAAAAATCTGTGGGAGGGGCGCCTGGGTGGCGCAGTCGGTTAAGCGTCCGACTTCAGCCAGGTCACGATCTCGCGGTCCGTGAGTTCGAGCCCCGCGTCAGGCTCTGGGCTGATGGCTCGGAGCCTGGAGCCTGTTTCCGATTCTGTGTCTCCCTCTCTCTCTGCCCCTCCCCCGTTCATGCTCTGTCTCTCTCTGTCCCAAAAATAAATAAAAAATGTTGAAAAAAAAAAAATCTGTGGGGAAAATGTTCCAAGTTCCCTTTTTGACAAAAGGTTTATATAACCTGATGAGTTTCATGGTTTTGGTTTGTCTGTGTATGTAGTAAGTCTTAATGTACTTTTCATTTATCTTTGAAGTTTATATTTCAGTCTAACTGAACATAAACCTTTTATGTGACTTAGCAGAGTCTCCTTTGTTTACTTACTAATAAAGACTTTTAAATACTTTGTCTCTTTTGTGTATGTGTTTTGAGTCAAATAGCCTCATAATGAAAATTTAGATGATGAATGCCTCGGATTATATGCTGAATTAAAATATATCATGGATCATTTTATTTGGATCATTGTCGTATGCTTGCAACTCATATTGAGCATAATGGTTTTGTGCTTTTAATATCACCTTTTAAAATTATATTTTAATGATATTTTTTTGTGCTTTTAGATCATTTGGGGAATATTTTTCATCTTAGTTGCATTGCTGTTTGTAATTTCTCTCTTCCTATCAAAGTGAGTATAGTACACATATTCTGTACAGCACACATCCTGTGAAGTTAATTAAAAATGTGCTAGTATAATGTATAAATTCACTCTTTATAATTTTTTGTTGTTTTAGTTTGGATAAAGCTCTTCATTCAGCTGGAATAGATTCTGGTTTTATAATTTTTGGAGCAAACCTGAGTAATCCACTGAATATGCTTTTGCCTGTTCTACAAACAGTGAGTAAAAGGAAAAAAAAATCAGTCATTTTCTTCTCTAGCAAACATTCTCACACTCTGTCAAACTAGTATGTTAACAGACTATTGATACTTGGCAATATATGCTTGGGCTTCTGCTGATTTGGCTCATTTACATATGACTTCTACATCGATAATAGTACTTTCAAGATTATTATAGTGACATATTACTGAACTCTTATACATAATTTGATTTGGGATACATTATAATACCTAAGATGAACTTTTCCAATGAATTCCTATTTTTGAACTAATGAAGTCTTTTATTCCATACATAAATGTAATTTTTGTTTAATTTGTTACAGGATTTTTCTTAGGATAGTGGCACTAAACAATTTAGTAACAATCTAGTAATTGTTTTTTGGAGGATTATTATTATTTTTTTTGTATTATCATAGTAGCCTGATCTAAATCAGAGTTGATATTTTAAACATTTGTCAAATATGAATGAAGTTTCAGTTAACTTTATATGACTTCCAGAACTCCTGTTGTTTGTGTATTAAATTTAATTTTATCTTTTTTTCAGGTGTTTCCTCTTGATTATATTCTTATAACAATTATTATTATGTACTTTATTTTTACTTCAATGGCAGGAATTCGAAATATTGGCATATGGTTCTTTTGGGTTAGAGTAAGTATAACAATATTATTTTGATTTTTTTCATTTTGTATGTAATTTCCATTACTACAAATTAACCTAGATTTATAATATAAAAGTAAATATCTTGATATTAAAAGCGATGGAAATATTTGCTTTCTCACTTCATGGTAACATAAAAATGCTTTTTGTTTAGAGCAGTGGTTTGTAAATGGGCAGGTTTGTCCCCTGGGTACATTTGGCTATGTCTGGAGATATTTTCAGTTGGTAAAACTAGTGGGTGCTACTGGTGTGTAGTGTGGGTAGAGGCTTGGGGAGTCTGCTAAACACTCTGTGTTGCACGGGGTAGCCTCACACAACAAAGACTTATCCAGCCCAAAATGTCAACAATGCCAAGGCACAGAGATCCTTGTATTTTTTCCATAGTGTTTGGCTGCATGGAAGTATTGAAGTACAGATGGATACACTATAGCTCAAAAGACAGCTCTTCCTACTAGAAGTTAAAGATTACTATATGATTGGAAAAAGTTATTTTCTTCTTACACTCATTTTGAGGTAAATTAAGAATTTTAAGATGAAGGTGATTCAGATAGAAACTACGTCCTGCTGTGAGTAAAAGAAAACCCAGTTAAATAGTGGTTTGAACTAATGAAAGATTTCTTGCTGTGGAAAATTTCAAAAATCTAGCATTGCTTTGTAGCTCAAAAGTGTCAAGTCCGACATCTCTGTAATTCTCTTGGCTTCTCCTGCATGATCATAATATGGCTGCTGCAGCTCCGTTTATCCTGTTCAAGTTCCATTAGAAAAACATTTCTATCAATAAAGCAGCACTCCCACAAATCCCCAGCACACTTCTTTCCTTTTGATGTTTAATATTTTATCACTGCTAGCTATGATGAGATGTAAGGGAAACTGGGAAATGTCAATTTTTAGGTGTTCATGTTTTCATCTCATCCAGAATTGGAGTTAATTTACTCTATGTTGTCCTAAAATCTATTAATAAAACAGGGAAGTCATATCTTAGTTGCTAAAATAAAAATGTTCTCTGACACTGAAATGAAGAAAGTCCTGTGGCTCATTGTATTTGATACCACATGTTTTAGTTTCTCTCTATTATAGATATATATGAAAATATTTACAATCAGATTATTATAAATTATTTTAAACTAGAATTTATAACAGTATGGTAGGAGGATGTCATGAGTATTTCATAGAAATGAGTATTTATAAACATGTGACATGTCTGTTCTTGTACAGTAGTATATAAAACCACAAATATATTACTAATACCTACAGTTTAAACTCATTCCTTTAATCTTTGGATAGAATTAGTGGTAGTTCATAATATTTCTTAGCTCTATAAGCTTCTAGCAGATGCTATTACATAATAAGTTTAGAAGATTTGTCTGGAAACAAACCAGCTGAATACTAATATATTCTCTAGGTCTTGAGTTTTTCATGGATCATTTATAGGATCCTTTGAATATAGATGCTTTGCTATGACTAAAGGAAACATAAATCTACACCTAAAAGCTTTGCAGGGAAAGAATTGTCTTTGTCATTCTCATAATCATTTGAAATGATTAAGAATTCTTTAAAAAAAATTTTTTTTAACGTTTATTTATTTTTGAGAGAGAGCACACGCGCACGTGTGCAAGTTGGGGAGGGGCAGAGAGAGAGGGAGACAGAATCCAAAGCAGGCTCCAGGCTCTATGCTGTCAGCACAGAGCCCAACATGGGGCTCGAACCCACAAACTGTGAGATAGATCATGACCTGAGCCAAAGTCGGATGCCCAACCAACTGAGCCACCCAGGTGCCCCAAAATGATTGATTAAGAATTCTTAATATTTATTTTGGAAGAAAGAAATGGTTGATTGAACTGTGTCATTACCTTTAACATATGAGCAGGACTTAGTGCGGTACAAATAAAACATATTGCTGAAATATTGTTACTGTCTTTTTTCTTTGCAGCTATATAAAATTAGAAGAGGTAGAACGAGGCCCCAGGCACTCTTATTTCTCTGCATGATACTTCTGCTTATTGTCCTTCACACTAGTTACATGATTTATAGTCTTGCTCCCCAATATGTTATGTATGGAAGCCAAAATTACTTAATAGAGGTAAGTGTAAAATTTTAAACTTCATTATCTTGACATTTTTTTTTATTTAAAATTTTTTTTTAGTATTTATTTTTGAGAGGGAGAGAGAGAGTGAGCTGGGGAGGGGCAGAGAGAGAGGGAGACACAGAATCCAAAGCAGGCTCCAGGCTTTAGGCTATGAGCTGTCAGCACAAAGCCTGGCACGGGGCTCAAACCCATGAACCACAAGATCATGACCTGAGCAGAAGTCAGACACTTAACGGACTGAGCCAGCCAGGTGTCCCCATTATCGTGACATTTTAAAGATAGTGATATTTAAAAACAGTTTTTAATTTGTGAAGACTCCAATAAGGTAATAGCTCATCAGATTAAGTTTAATATTGCTAAAATAGGATTTTCATTCTATTTTTGAACTTATTTATATTTGTTTCTTACAAGTTTTTTAATAACACTCTGAATTCTATTATAATAGTTCCTTAATGGATCCCCTGGTACCAAGGTGCTGAGCTTTATCTCAGCACTCTATTGAAACTCATAATATTTTCTCTAAAATAAATATTTCAAGTAATTTTATTAATATGACTTCCTCCAAAATTTTGATGAGCAAAGTTTGTCATCAGTCCTGTGAATCCCACAGAAGAGGCTTTAAAAATATTTTATTTGTGGGTGTCTGAGCTTCCTTTTAACATAATGGGTATCCTCTTACCTGTTATACTCTTTCTTGATATTGATCTTTCAAAAAGCCAGCTGCAGTTCCTAGTTGTAACTGGACAGCTAGTTTGGATTTTTTGACCTATTAAAATATTTTGACCATATCTGATTTAACCTTTGTGTGGTTTGTTTCTTTTTCCTAAAATACTTTGCTCTACTTAATAATGCAAATCAAATCTGTGTTTCAGGTTCTATTTCAAGCCTTGCTCTTAATGGAGTCTTTGGTTACTAATCTACCCAGATCACTCCTTTTTTTTTATCATGTAGTTCCTTCTTTCTTTACTTCATTTAACATGTAATTAAGAGCAAAAATTTAACAAGTACATCCAGCCTTCCATCAGTACCATACATAATATTACCGATGGTTGAAAAATTAGTTCACTGACAAATATTAAGTAATAATGTAGGTGGAACAAATATAAGCACAAACTGTAATAGAGGTACATGAGTAACCTGAGTTTGGGAAACATAGTACTGGAAGATCACTTGAATCATATTTTCTACTTCTTGTATCTTTTTATTCTCTTCTTGCCTTATCCCCTCCACCTAGTTCACTAGGTCATGCCTGTTAAAGTTTCTTGTATGAATAAATGAAGTGAGGTCATGCATTTGCATGGACAAAAGATAATTCTTGTTTTACAGTGGAACAATAAGTAGGCTGTTTCTCTGGGAAACACTCTGTTGTTCAACCAGGACCTAAAGATTGTTGCAAAAAGGTCCAAATGTTAGAGGCACCTGGGTGGCTCACTCAGTTAAGTGTCTGACTCATGATTTGGGCCCAGGTCATGATCTCACAGGTCGTGGGACTGAGCCCCATGTCAGGCTCCGTGGGTTTCTCTCTCTCCTTCTCTCTCTGCCCTTCTGTCTCAAAATAAAAAAATTAATTAAAAAAAAAAAAAGCCCTACTGTTACATTTACCATAAATCTTTCTCTTCTAATTGTAATTTTGCATAAAAATTACCTTTTAGAATATTAGCTAAATGTAGTTTAATAGAAAACAGAGTTAAAATTCATAATGTGATTACTTTTTAGTCCAAATATATGTATTAATGTAATATTTATATTTTAATTGTATTTTCATCTTTCAGAGCAATATAACTTATGATGACCATAAAAACAACTCAGCCCTCCCTGTGCCAAAGAGATGTGATGCAGATGCCCCTGAAGGTAAGTGAGGCAGCTCTTATCAACTATCTTAAAGTTTATAACTCTATGAGAAAAGAGTTGGCTTGCATTTTGCTGTGTTAATCATTTGATTCATCTGTTTTAATATGTGGCGACAAAGGAACTTTTAGCAAGAAGAAATCGTTAAGTCTTTTCAATAGAATTTCTTGGTGATATATTGATTTCCATTAGGGAAAGGACCATTATAAATTAGTTACTTATGAAATAGCAAAAGGTAGTTATTATTTATTACATTTACTAATATAATAAATTACTCTTAAATACCTTTTTTTTTCCTTATAAAACTCAAGATAGTTTTGGTAGAATGTGTAATTCTTAGGGCCAAGACCGCAAGTACCTATGACTTAGAACTTTTAATTCATACGTGTCTAGTTATTTAATAATAGTAATGTTAATGACAATAGCAGTTCACTTTTAAGAACATATAATTGCATTCCAGGCACTATGCTAAGTATTTTATGTGTATTCTAAGAAAAACTGTGATCTTATGCTTTTCCTCTGTGTAATTTTAGAAAATTATTTTTTTCCTCTTCCTGTGCATTAGGTGATTTTTTTTTCTTTTGAATATTATAGTATTCTGTCCTTACTAAGGATTCCAGATACATTCTGTCAGAATTTGCAATTTTTTTTTTACTCCTGGCTTCAAAATGCTTTTATTTCATGGTAAAATAATATGTCCAATATAGTATATCTCTTCATAAATCACCCATGGGTACCATAATAAAAAGATAAATTTTTCTGAGTTTTTAGCAGGGTCAACTAAAGAATGTGATGGAGTAATAGGAAGAATAGGCATAGAATACTGGAATAGCCCAGAGGAAGAATTACCTCTACCTGGAGGAGATCATTGTGCAGTGGTAGTCAAAAGATGGGCTTTGGAAAAGCAATATCAGAGCTGCATTTCAAAGTTAAAGAAGAATTTATCTGGTGTGTGTGCATCAAGGGAAGTTGTTCTAGGCAGAGGAACAAAATGCACAAAGTAGATTATCTTAAACTATATGGGTATGTGTTTAAAAAAATTTAAAACATTGTTATGTTTTGTATTTTAAATTATAGGGGTAAGAGTTTGGAGAGATGGAGGAAACGAGATTATAGAGTTAGGAGTCAGATCACAAAATGTTCTGGAAAGTAAGAGCACCAATGAAAATTTTTGAATGAGGAAGTAGAAGTTATGATCTGATTTATTGTCCGTAACTTAAATTGTAACAGTTGTGTCTTATATAGAGCCTGGATTTGAAACCAGGGCATAGAAATCAGATGAGAGGGGTATTCAGAAGGAGCTTTTATAGTAATCCAGGAGTGATGGTAAAAGCCTGAACTAAACAGTGGTCATGAGGGTGTGAAATAAAGAAAGAAATTCGGATGAAATGAGATTTCTGATTGGATCTAAAGTGTTTTTGAAGAAGACAAAAGATTCTAGAATGGCCCTCTAGTTACTGAGTCATTTGGTGAATTTTGGTATCACCAAACTGAGATAAAAATACATATGAAGATTAGAGAGAATTGTAAGAAATGATGAGTTGACCTGAGATATCTCTGGGAAATTCAGGTGGAGGTTTCCAAGACAGATGAATATATATGTAAGGAAGTGAGATGACAGAGAGTGAGAGGAGCACAGAGACTGGATCTCAGGAAAGTTATCTGAAAGAAGGTAAAGAAGGTACAGAGAAGAGGACTGAAAAAAAAAAATGTTGATGAAGAGAGATCTAATCGCATGGGTAAAAAGGAATATATATCTAGTGACTTATTAGTCTTCATGGAAATTTGTATTAGGGACTGAGACTAGGCAGAAACTAAAGACATGCAGGGTCAAAGAAATTTTTGTTTTGCTGTTTGTTTGTTTGTTTGTTTGTTTTAATAGATTAAGAGAGACTTCAGGGA
>NW_026058054.1:0-4615 GCF_023721935.1 Panthera uncia | reverse complement strand
AGACTTTCACTTTTCATAAGTGGCTTTTATGATGTTTAGGTATGTTTATCTGTATCCCATTTACTAATAGTTATCTAAGCTACAATATATACATTTTTTTCTTTCATTTCATTACAATCAGTAAATCTTTGTGGTGATGGCAGTGTTTTTAACATGAACATTGTCATCTGACATCTTTGTTCATAATGAGTTATGAACCAGGGCCCGCTTCACGGCTTCCTGGGTGTAACACTAGTGCTGTCTCACAATGGTTTTTGCTGAGAAAAGTTTGTGCTTATTTGCATACTGTGCTGTTGCAACAGATAATGTTGACATAAAAACACTTAAGTTCACAGTAATTATACAGAAGCATCGATGGCAGTTGTACAAGGAGAGAGAAGCCATTAGTCCTCCATTGAATATGATAGTGCCAAATCTGTGCCTTGATCAGCTCATAATCTTAGACAAAATTTCTGCTCCCTGGTTCAAAAAGTTATGAAAAAATATGATTTTCATATTCTCAAATGTATATCAGCTTTATGCACTTTTCTTTGAATCATTCCACATGTCTCTTGTGTTCTATTAAACTCATAGAAAGAGATCACTTTTTATCTTTCCCAACAGGGGCAAGACCAACTAAAATGCCACAAAAAAGAACATGACTGACTTGTTTATGAAAGGATAAATATCATACGGCCTGTTAGAATTGAAAAGAAAAGATGATTAATAAATGCAACACTTAGGCACAAAAGATAGATAATTATATGAGGTGAAAGAGGTGTTAGCCAATCTTATTGTGGTAGTCATCTCAAAACATATACATGTATCAAATCATCATGTTGTAAAACTTATATTTCCCAATGATATATGCCAATTATATCTCAGTAAAACTGGGAAGAAAAGAATTTCAGGATTGCAACAGCACAGTATGCAAATAAGCACAAACTTTTCTAAGCAAAAACCATTGTGAGACAGCACTAGTGTTACATCCCGGAAGTCGTGAAGCGGGCCCTGGTTCTATCTGCAAATACGTCCCAAACATCTGACCACTTGTCACCATCTCCACTGCTAACAAACAGCCTAATTTCCCCTCTAGGTTACTACACCAGTCTCTTAAGTAACCTCTTGCCTCTGCCTTTGCCTTTCCAGTTGATTGGTAGCATAGAAATCAGATTAATTCTGATAGACCTCATCTTCTGAAAATCCTCCAATGATTTTCCTTTCACTCCAAGAAAAGTCAAAGTCCTTGCCATGGCTGACAAATCTGTTTACACTCCAAGTGCTGTCTCCTTGCTCACTTAACTTCACCCACACAGCATTCCAATGGACAATTAACAAGCCACACATGTGGCCTTCTTTTTTAGAGAAACTACTCAGACAACGGGCCACTTTCCTCTTAGTCCCCCAAAGGAGGAGGGAACAATTATCAATGACAAGGGCAGCTGTGGAAACCACACCCAGAGTCGGTTTTACAGTCAGGAAGGGACACTATTTCTCCTCCTCATGCTTCCAGGGACTCCACACTTAGAGAAATTTCTCTAGTGACAAACTTTAGAAACAATCCCTGAAAGTACAGTCTTCACATTTCCAATCATTGAAAAATCCATGGTCCTACCAACACGTCCCAGTTCTATCTAAAATTCCCTCCAATGTGATGTCCTTAAATATAAAAAAGATTAGGGGTGCCTGGGTGGCTCAGTCGGTTAGACATCCGACTTCAGCTCAGGTCGTGATCTCACAGTTTGTGAGTTTGAGCCCCGCGTCGGGCTCTGTGCTGACAACTCAGAGCCCGGAGCCTGCTCCAGATTCTGTGTCTCCATCTCTCTCTGCGCCTCCCCTGCTCGTGCTCTATCTCTCTCTCATTCTCTCTCAAAAATAAATATTTTTAACAAAATTTTTAAATAAAATAAAAAAATTAGCAACAAGGGAAAAGAATGAAGATATAACACGAATCCAAGAATTCAGCAACTTCGTAATTCGTTACTGGATTATCAAAGGTTGAATTTTTTTTTTTTTAGTTTAATAATAGGAGAAACAAACTTCTTATCCCAGAAATTAGTTACACTACAGGTCTGTGGTTTGGAATGTTAAATTATCCATTTAAAACAGAAAGTCAATTTATATTTCTCAGAAACATTTATGACTTAATTGCTGTTATCAACCTAATAAATTACCCTAGTAATTTGGTTTCCACAAACTGGTTATACACTCAAATTTCATGTCTGATGAAAGAATAATTGTATCAATATTCTGCAAATATGAAAAGGAAATTAGCTCATTGGCCACAAGGGAAAGGCATATACCTTGAGTGTAAACGCATCTATCTTTTTCTGTCTTTAAGCAGGCAAATTAAAATGGGAAAGAAACAGTTTGTGTCTCACAGGAATAATGTGTAATATGTTAATTGCTTTTCAAATACCATAGCATGACTCAAAAATATTCTTTGTGTCTAATGAGAATGTCATGTACTCTTGTGAACTCTGTATTTTAATGTACGTCTACTGGCAACAAGTTCAATTACATAGATTCTTTTTATAACACAAGAAAACAGATACCTGAAAAGGGTTAACCCAACCCAGAAGATCATGAATTTCCCTTGGAACGTAACAATGGTCATGAAGACATGGAACATCTTGTAGAGAATATGCTATGGCAATAGTCCAGAAAGCTAAGAAGAAATTTTAAGTGGAGAAATCATAGCCACTAAGATCAAAACAGTGAGCATATTCATTTCGGTACCCATTCAAGAAACATTTATGTCATGTCTGTGTGCTAACTGCGCAGATGAAAATATAAATGAGACCTGCTTTTTAATCTCCCAGTGCTCACATTTGGAAACGTGAAACCAGAGACATAGTAACATACTTAAAATTAATATGCACCAAGTATAATACTAACATCAAAGTAAAAGTGGTTTCATTGTGTAGAGAATTAACTTCAAAAACGAAGCTACTCAAAGACGGATGAATATAAATATATTAGGTTAAAAAGAGAAGGAAGTTCAGACAGAGAAAATACCATGAGTGGCAGCACATAAACGAAATAGCCACTCTACATCTGACAACAAACAATTGTAGCAGAACATAGAATGGAAGGCAAAGAAAAGTAGGATAGGAAATGAGAGAGGTCGTCAGGGGCCTACTGAAATAATCTGATGCCATGCTAAGAACTTTAAAGTTTATCCTGAAGGTGGAATTTTGCTGGTAAATAACACAAAGCACCCTGTTTGCATTTTTGCAAAGGCAGACTGTCAGAGATAATGGAATATAAGGGAAGAAGTTGGGAGGGGGGCAGGACAAGCAGTTAGGAAATTATCTCAATGATCCAGGCAAAATACATGGGCCTGAACTAGCCAGTGGTCATAAAGATGAAGGTGTGAGTCCAAAGCAAGAGTTGTAAAAGGAACTGAATCAGAGGATTTCAAGATAAACTGAGGAGGAGAGTGGAGAAGACTCTCAATTTTCTGGATTGAGTGATCACATTAAAAAAAGATAGTACCTTTAGCTAAAAGAAAAATACAAGAAGAAAATTTAGCATTGATGAGAGATAGGAAAAAAAAAAAAACAACTAGATTTAGTCTGAGAACTTTTTTAGATGCTTGAAGTCATCCAAATTAACATGTCACATAGGCAGCCGGGCATAGGTCTGGAGCTTGGGAGAGTTTGGTACTAGAGAAACACATGGGGGTACAAGGGATTCCAAGAAAAGAGGCCATTTAGTGGGAATCAGGTGGGGCAAAGGACAGAGCTCTAGGGAAAAGCCTTATTTAGGTGGCAGGAAAGAAGAGAAAACCACGGAGACTGAGGTATAATGGTCAAAGAGGCAAGAAAAAAATGAAGCAAAATGAGGTTATTCATGGAAGTCCAAGGGAACAGGATGTTGAAGAAGTCATCCGTGGAAAGAGATGCTTTAGGATGACAAGGGTTAGCTCCAAAGTTAAACCTACCCAAGTGGCTGGTTCCTAAGGCAGATGGCTTGATGACTTTAAGCTCTCCAAAATCCAAGATTCCAAGATAAAAGATATATTGATTCTAACCTAACCTTTGACCTTGCTAAAGTACATGGCAAGGTCAAAGATCTATAGTCTCTTGTTATAATTATTATGTATCATTTTAAATTATTATCAACAACCTTTCACTATATTAGTACCTTTTCTCCTTCCTTAAATGTAAGTTCTGACAGTAATTACAACCCTTTGGCCAAACTGACTGACTCACTTTGTCTCATCTGCGATCCAGCAGGTACTGTCATTCCTTCATCCATATTCTTAATTTCCCAAACATTTCTTGAGAGCTTACTAAGTATGAGGCAGTGTTATGCACCAGAACTGAAACTGCTACCACACAGTAATTTCTTTGATGGGACACAATTCAAAAGGATATGAATTATTAAAACACATGAAAAACTTGGACATCTGCTGCTTCTTTTAACTGTTCATGAAAAACTCCCCGTGGAAAGGCATGGGTTGGAGTTGCTTGAAAGACAGGGAAAGTCTTATTACTTTTCAGCAATCTGCTAAGAAAAGGCAGCTGTGTTAGCTTTGTTGGCTGGATAAGGGCTGTTTACCTAAGCGTGTAGTACTAATTGTTAGTTCCTTTTGGTCTCTTCTTTTAGTCTCTCTCAATTTATCAATATT
>NW_026058053.1:0-78279 GCF_023721935.1 Panthera uncia | reverse complement strand
AAAGAAAGAAAGAAAGAAAGAAAGAAAGAAAGAAAGAAAGAAAGAAAGGAAGGAAGGAGAGAGAGACAAACCCATCATTCTGGTTACACTATAGATGGAAACTGTTTCCACAACAGTTGAGGTAAAGCAGACAGGGAGTTAACTTCTTTGGAGTAAACCCTACATAGCCACCATAAGATACTTCATTTTACTTAATTTCACTTGATCTTAACAACCCCATGAGATAAGTATTACCATCTTCCTTTTACGAGGAAAACAAAGTTCAGAGAAGTTGCCTGGCATGCTTGCAACAAACCAGTGGAGAATCCATCCATGTCCCTTCTTCTCCAGCTATGGTTGTCAGCCCTGGTGGCACAGGAGAATCAACTGGGAAAGTTTTAAAGAGTGTGGGGGACCAAGTCCCGTCCCTGGAGAGCGTGACTTAATGGATCAGGAGCAGGTCCTAGATTTTTTTGGCAAAAGGATCAGTGGCTACCTCATGTTGAGGGCATACAGATCCTGAAGAAAAAAAAAATGCCTTACAGTGTTCATTTCATCTTAGCACAACGGTAGGAATGAAAGTGATTCCAGTAAGTCTTAGGTAGGGTGGAAAATCAGGCTGACAGCTGAACACTTTTGTAGCTCATAAATGCTTTTAGCCTATCTACAAAGTTGTACCGAGTCTCCTAGGTAACTGGACAATTTTCATTAAAGTGGGAAATATTGAGCAAGATGGCTGACAACACTTGCACTGAGATGTTCATATCCCATAGCTGGTAACTAATTTGCGATGGGACTGGACGTGACTTAAGCTCTGTGATTCAGGGTGCTCCCCCAGTCACAGAGGTAGGAGGAAGGGAAGACAACACTGTGCTGTCTTGCATGAAAACTTGGGAGACCCGAGCAGATTATTCCATGTTTACGAAGTGCTTTGGGCTCCTCGAGTAATCACAGAGCGTCAGGGCCTGGTGTGACCAGTATTTGCACAAGTCCAAGATTAATTGCTCCTCTCAGCCCTGAGTTATGCTCTGTGCCCAGTGACGCACGTGTCCATGTGCCCTCACAGATCACAAAGCCTGGGCTGCAGCTCTCCCTGTGAAGAGGCAAGAAGAAGCCATCCTATCAGAAACTTTGCTCTTCATAACAGATACCTTTGAGCTAGAATTCATCTGCTGCTAGTTCCCTGGCATTTGTTTAGCGCAGGCCAAGGAGCCAGATCAACAAATACGGCTGTAGTCAGTACAAGCTGTTCTTGCTCAGCAGATTCCTTTTATGAAATATAGATAATACTCAAATAATCATGCAATTGAGACCCCAGGTTAACAGGTAGGAAGGGTCTCCACTTTATAACTGCAACCTTTGCACCCCAATAATTGATTTCACACAAAACCAGTTACTTTTCATAAGTAACTTTTTCATGCTACTTCCTGAGCAAAGAACATAATAAAAATCGGCTTCTCAGGGCACCTGTGTGGCTCAGTTGGTTAAGCATCCAATTTTAAGCTCAGGTTATGATCTCACGGTCTGTGAGTTTGAGCCCCACGTCGGGGTCTGTGCTGACAGCTCAGAGCCTGGAGCCTGCTTCAGATTCTGTGTCTCCCTCTCTCTCTGCCCGTCCCCTGCTCGCACTCTGTCTCTCGCTCTCAAAAATAAAATAAAAACATTAAAAAAAAATCAACTTCTTACAATCAAGGGAGCCTGACCCTTAGTGCAGAATGCTGTTTGGCTGGGAAGCCATTATTGAGTACATTTGCCTTTAAAAGTATATAATTTTAAGTTCAAATTCAGATGCTTTATGTATTTGTTCTTGTTTCAGGTATAAAGCTTTAAAATGTTACAGTGACAAGGGGCAGCTTAGAGATCTAGTCCATATCTCTCATTTTAAGAGGACACTAAAATCCAAAACCATGAAGTGACCAGCCCGAGGTCAGCCAAAATGCCCTGACTGTGGCCCTCTCTTCTCTTTATCTCATGAGAGAGAGAAAGAGAGAGAGAGAGAAAGCTCACCCAGGCTCCCGAGTTTAAATGCCACTGCATGTTACTAACTCTCAGCCCGGACCTCCCCCATCCTATCCCCTGCCCCATACTTTCTCCTCCTCAACCTACTGCACTGCCATTCCAGAGTTGTTCGGGCCCCAAACCTGGCCATGATCCTTTAGTGCTCCGTTTCTCATATAACCCATATCCGAGTCAACATTAGTCCTAAATGGAGGTGCTAGCTCTTTTTCCAAAAATAAAGCACTAATCCAACTCTGTTCCATAATGTCCATGACTACGACCCTACCTGACGCTACACTCAACTCCTGCCCGTTTTAATAGCTCTGAACTGCCCTCCCTAGTTATACTTTTTCTCTTTCCAGTAGATATACTACATAGTAATCAGAATAACCTTTCTAACGTATTAACTCATCATCTCACACCCCTTTCTACTTAAAATGAAGCCTAAACTGCTCCCATGCTTTCATGGCCCTATTCAGTCTAACCCTGCTAATCCACCCCACTCTCTTCTCCCTCCACTTCTTTTTCACTCCATTCAGTCACATTGGCCATCTTTTTCCTTTTTTAAAGTTTTATTTAGTGTGTGTGTGTGTGTGTGTGTGTGTGTGTGTGTGTGTGAGAGAGAGAGAGAGAGAGAGAGAGAGAGAGAGAGAGAGCACAAATCCCAAGCAGGCTCCACACTGTCAGCACAGAGCTCACTGTGGCACTCCAACCCACAAACCATGAGATCATGACCTGAACCCAAACCAAGAGTCAGATGCCTAACTGACTGAGCCACCCAGGCACCCCTGGCCATCTTTTTTCCTTGAACACACTGTTTCATTCCTGGCTCTGTCTCTGCCCTATAGTTTCTTCTGCTCAAATTGCTCTTCCCACAGATCTTTACATGGCTACCACTTTCTCATCCCTTAGGACTCAGTTCAGAAAGCCAATCACTGGCTAGAGCAACCCCACCGTCACTCTCCTTGACACCCCCCTGTTCTTCACAGCACTTATCTGTGGCTCAATTTCACTCCTTTGTTACATGCTTATTGCCTAACATCCTTACAGAATATAAACATGTAGAGAGCAGATTTTCTTGATCACCACCATATCTCCCTCTCCTGAAAAATGCCAGACTCAAAATACGCAGTCAATAAACACCCAACGACTGACACTAAGAAATAACAATAGAGCCATACGTCCAATCTATGCTTTTCCCATTCCAGTGGTCCTTCAATCTTGCCCTTTGGTTTATTAGAAACAGAAATCAGCTCAAGCTAGTGCAAGTAAGGGGATCTTTGTGAGGACACATATGGAGTGACAAAGTACCATGTCTCTGAAATGCAAAAACACAAGCCATGGCAGGGCCTTAGCCTCAAAGAGACCAAAGTTGAAGGAGAGCTCTGAATTCAGTGTGGCCCTGAAGAGGTCCCTTTAGGGGGTCTCCCTTTTGGTCCACCATGAAAACTATTAAAATACACTCTATCTGCTTCTTCCTCTCTTCTTCCAACTGGTATTTATATTCATTCCTTCATCAAGTATTTATTGAGAGCCAACATGTGCTAAGCCATGCTAACTCTGCTTGCATATCATTTCTGCTTCTCCTTTGCTCCATCTATACATGGCTTGAATTGCCACATCCCCATCAGTCTTTCTCATGAGTTTTTGGCTTCTGTTCCTTCTGTTAGCTGAACAATTCTTCCTAGGTTTTATCTGATATTTCCAAGATAAAATCTAACTGGACCAGTCCATCTTTTAGAGCTGAGTCAGACATTATAGATCACTAAACAGTTTAAGAATTGGCAGCCTTTGGAGCAGGGGCCCAATTCTAGTCCAATCAGCTGTAGTCATGCGTGTTGCTCAGCAAGGGCTGTGGGTGTGGCAGCTTCTGTGGAAGGAAAAGATGACAGGGCAGACGTGATCGTAGGTCTAGGATAAACTTTAATCTAGTGAGGGTCCATTTAGGCAGTAGGAAGAGACACATCTGGACATTTCAGTTAGGGTATTACCACACGCCGTTTGCCTAAGTTAATGGGCAATTTGATGTCATCGGAGGTTTCAGAGCAGAAGAGTGATGCGATCGCAGCTTTGCTTTGGTAAAATTAATTTTTCAGAAACGTATGGGATAGATTGTAAAAGGAAAGAACTGATGTGAGAAGAAAACTGAGGACCAGCTGCAATACATGAAAAAGCACGAAGTCATGAGAATCTGAATTAGTGCATGAACAGCATAAAGGGCGGTAGTACAGAGGAAGAGACCGTAAGCAGCAGGTGTTGGAATGTGCGTGGCCCCAGTTCCACAAGATTTGAGTGCCTACAATATACAAGGTCCCTTACTGGGCCCTACTATGTGTCAAGCACTGTGCTAAAGGTGTCACGGACATCACCACGTTTAAGCCTTGAAAAAAACTATAATGAGATACATACAGTTTTGTATGCATTCTACAGATGAGGAAGCTTCAGGCCAAAGAACTAAGTAACTTTCTCAAGGTCGCATGACCAAAAAGAGGCCAAGGAAAGGAAACTCGTGGGAAGATGGAAGAATCCTCGGGGCCATTGGAAGAGGCCAACAGTATACCCAAAAAACAGCCTGAGACTGGAGAAGAAGAGAAGGTCAGATGGGAGAAGATGGCAGGAAAGCTTCCGTTTCCAACTGGGATGAGGGATGGGATCATAACATGGCTTGGAGGATATAACTAGGCTTGACTCTTGGCCTTGAAGCCTGACCCCAGCTTGAGCAAATGCCTTCTCCCACTCTTAGATTCAATATCTCCTATAAAATAGGGACAATAATATCATGGCCTCTCAGAACTGGGTAGGGATTAGTGACAATGTATCCGAAGTAGCCCATACAAAGCAGGGTCTCACTAAAAGGCATCCCTGCTGGAGTTACAATCCCTTTACTATTACTGATAACACTAGTCAGGGACAATAGGGAAACATCAGAAGAGACTGACTAATCAGAATTCTGTCCCCATGTTTTGGCTTCAGTATTCTATGATGATGTGGACCACTAGGCACTGGCCTGCTCATTTCTTAGAAGTTTATGTAGACAGCCAGCTGATAAGACAGGCCTAACGTCCAATGTCAAATAATTTCATCATTCGAGTTAAACTGTCTGGACAGGCAGGGAGAAGTTAACTCTGTCTTCTGCACACTGCACACCCCAGAGCTACGTGTCTAGAGCTGAAAGCACTACCAGCAAAGTGAAGCATGCTCTAGAGGGGAATACAGTTGCCAAAAAGGAACTCTCATGAGTAGCAGGTGGTAAAAACTCCAGGAAGTTAGTGAGAACATTTCGAAGCCCAGAATCCAGGCTTTAAATATTAATTTGCCTTCAGTAAGAAAGAGCTAGTTTTTACCCTGAAAAGTACTTCAGCTCCTACTTGTTATTTTTAAGCAATAATGTTTTTTTAAAGAGCCCGGCTCTGCTCCCCGCAAGGGAGAAGACTGGCTTGAGCAAACCGCAGTGATCTTTGTCTCTTCCAAGTGGAGTAGCGGAGAAGCAGTCAGCTATTATCCCACTTGTGCCTTCCCCAGGCCACCAAGCTGAAGCCTGCTTAGGAATGGAATCCACCCCGGTCCAAGATCAAACTCCCTCTACCGTGTAAGATGGAGAAGTCCTATTAGCCAAATCACTGGGCAGAGTTTCAAGAAGCAACAATCTATTTCTGATTCCGTTTTATACTGAAAACATACAAAATATAAAAGCTACCTAACCACCAAGCCACCAAAAATGGATGTGTTATTGCCATCTGATACCATCCCACTCTGCATGCACAATGCCAGAAAGGAGGCAAAAAAAAAAAAAAAAAATGGTGCCCGAATCCTGGATCTGTTCTCCCTCACTTTCAGAGAAGAAACCATCTGACTGAGAATGATTACCTTTTAAACTAGGCATTAGTTTCATTCTAATCAAGGCTTGGGAAGAGGATCAGGCAGAAAGTCTTCTTGGAAAAGGAGTCTAAAAGGAAGAACTTGGCAGAATTTCAACAAACATAGGCATTAAAAAAAAAAATCTAACAACATGAATCTGTTCACTAGCCAGAAAGAAAATGTATTGTATATTTAAGGCAGAGGAGCAATGTTGCATAACTTGGTGGGGGGCTGGGGGGAGGGAGTGCCATTCACTTCACCGTCTATATGAATGGTGCCCCCTGGAGTTGTGCAATGCACAACTGGTGAAACCGAACTTAGACAACTTTGATTCAGGGTATCCAAGTCAGAAAGTGTATGTAATAAGTGTAGCACCTTTAGGCTATGGAAAAATCTAAGTTGTTGTGGATTATTCTGTAGAAAATTCTTAATGCACACAGTAAAACCCAAACTTCCTAAAGACTCATACCCTAAATTATAACCGGGGGGGGACCATGGAGGTCACATGGACCATCCCTTCATTCTGCAGATGAGAAAACTGAATGCCAGAGACATAATGTGTCTTGCCCCCAAGGTCAACAGGCCTATGCTAAGAAGGTGAAACAGACTTTCTGTGTTTCCCACACATGGCCAAAATAGGCTACATTGCTGTAAATGATATTCAGCCCACCCAGACCCCAAATTGGGCCTTATTCATCATTAAACATTTCCCAAGCACCTACTAAATGCTAAAGCTGAAGAACCCAAGAAGAGTCTTTCCCAAGGTCACAGCACATGAGGCAACAATAGGGCAGAGCTTCACATCCATCACACAGAACTTTGGTCCAGGAAATGAGGATTTTGCTAGAAACATTTCCAGGCACGAAGGTAGCATACTCTTTTTTGAGCCATGAATGGTTATAGTCTATTGAACAAATCCTTATTTAGGCTGTGTTATGTCCCCATTGGAGTTGACTGACTTCTTTGAAGTTCTTTGGTTTTTTGGTTAAATATTTATTCATTAATATATTTAAAAGCCATATTATTTACACAATAGATTTAGAACCATTCTGGACTATTGAGTAATTATTACCTACTTAAAATCAGGCTACCCAAAGCAAGAACATCAATGGCCATTTACAGGGAAAATGGAAAATTTACAGGTTGCTGAAGTTGGCCTTTAATTTAAATTTTATTTTTAACACAGTCATTCTACTCTTTCTAATGGGAATTATATGTGTGTCTGAATGTGTGTGGTGAGAGTGAGGTGGGAGGAGAGACGAGTCCTTTTACCAAAAACCAATGCAATTTTACTGCTTTATGGACAAGCTCCTGCCAAATTTCTTATTGAAATCAAAGACACCTTTGAGTTAGTTATACAAGAGCAGGCAGAAAGCACCTGCAGTCACGTCTGTTTCTCATTTTGTACTCATGTAACTCAGATGCCCTGTGGATTAAGTGAAATCTGCTCCTAAGTTGAAATCATGTATACCACGTGTCAGCTCAGTTTGAATTTGGAAACAGGAGCTCAGAAGGTGCCACTCAAACATGTGGCTCTGGTTTTCCCCAAATATAACACGAGCAAGGAAGTCATGGTACGGGGACTGCGTCTCCAGCTTTACTGTAAGTAGGAGATACAACATAGGACCATGTTTCCATTTAATGGCGCTCCACCTACCCCCCCCCCCCCCCCCCATATCAGTTCCTATTTAAACTTTGACAAGGAAAGGTCATGGCAACGAACAAGAAGCGCTATAAATGTACACGCTGACAGTTCATGACCTGTGCATGAATTTACAACCGTGTTCTGACACAGAAAAAGGAAACCACCCAGAATGAGTGATGCAACATCTCCGGGTTGCCGGCTATAGGTCACTCTCTGTCTAGATACTATTTGTGGCCTACATAAATGCATAAAGGATTTCACTGGTTGAGAGAAATTATATTAAAGTAAAATTAGTACTCAGCTCTTACGTTAAGATCTCCAATCAAATTCTTTCCATTTTAACCCACAGAGAGAAGCCTCTTTTAAATATTAGCACTAACAAGGAATTCTGGATCTTGATTCTTTGATCACATTTTAGAATACTAGCTCTATGTCTGGGTCCTCATTTGTCCCATTGATTCAACAAATATTTAGTGGATACCTACTATGTGCTCTCAAGCATCAGTAGTTCATAAAACAGTAAGGACTTTGCTTTCATGGAGTTTCCTTTCTAACCAGGGAAGGAGAGGAATTGGCTTTGAACTAGCTTAATGAAGGCATGTTCCAGTTAAAGTCACATCTCCATGTGGCACTCCAGATTTATACAGTATAAATTGGGATGTGATAATTTGCTTCCAAAAAAGATTCAATATTTTACTAAAAAAAAAAAATCACAGAAGGATTCCCTTTAAATCTAAAACTTCCATAGCATCCGCCACCAAGTCATTTTATTTATTCTGAATTTTTGAGGACTTCATTGTGTGTTCCATCACTCTGGAGTACATCCTCTAATCACCACCACAGGTAGACATTTACTTCTACTGCATAAAAGAAGCACCCTAAGAAAACACCACTTACTACAAAAAGACTACTCAGCAGAGACTACCAGCAGACCTAGAGAGAAAAATCTTAGGGATTCCAGCACTGGTGGCTTCCCCACAGCCTCTCTGCACCCTTTGTCTAAGAACTCAGTCAAGGGCGAAGAAAGTCTGGAGTCAAGGGAAATTTTCTTCTCAGTTTCTCTAGATTTTTCTCATTGACATGAATGAGGGTAAAAAGGAGAACAAGCCCAATGAATACAGTTTGAAAAATGAACCTGGTGAGGTGAAGATGTCATTTTTCTCTCCTGCCACTTTCAACTACTTAGATACTTAATTATCTGTCACCAGAATCTCTCCTTGTGACCACCAGCAATTTGGCCCATTAGCAATTAGTGAGAGCAGTTACTCCACTGAACTTTTGTGTGAGAAAATAAATAGCCACCACACGCAAACACACAGACCTAGAAGAAATGAGAAAGAAGCTGAAAAGAGCATTGCTAATATTACAACTGGCCTCCTGTTATTTCCCCCACGTTAGGGTTTTATTGATCAGTGACCACATTTCTCCTCAGAACCATTATACTGCCAGGAAGCTTCCTGGCCGAGCCACAGAGTGGTCAGTTGGCATTTAAAAAAATGTTTTCAACACCATCCCTATCCTACTCTGTTTAGAAAAGTTAATGCCATATCATGAGTTTCAGCTCTACAGGATTGGAAGTTTATCCCATTTAAGCACGGGAAGCAAAAAAAGTCAAGCCAGCTTCGGTTGCTTCCACAAGCGTTTCATCTGCCCAAGAAGGATTGAGAGGCTTCATAGTAATTAGATAAGTTTAGCAAATACAGGTACAAAAGGGTATTCAGAGTTAAATGAGCCATTCTTCAATTGAGGAGCTTTGCTTTAGAAGAAAGAATTATGTTCAGTGCATTTGGTGTAGCTTAAATTAGCCCTAGAGAAGATTTCTTCTTAAGGGAGAAAAGAATATATGTACAAAAAAATGAGACCAAGGTGGGAAGAAATTGTTTTTTCTGTCCCAGTGTTAGATCAGTCCAAACAGACAACAGCCAAAGCCAAGTCTCCCCACACACGTCACCACCCTCGCTCTTCATGGATTCTCCTGGCTGTAAGTGTCTGGGTTTACATTATGCCCGAGGCCGGGTCCAGATAAAGATTTTCTGATTCCTCCAAGAGAGGCTTTAATAACTGCCATTTGACACATTGGAGAATGGCACTTGACTTTCAGAGAAGGGCCAGGTTTTTTTGTGTGTGTGTGTGTTAAGCAGTATGTAGCAACCTTGGCAGAATGTGAGGCATAGCATCAGTGTCTGCGTCAAAGAAGAGAAACACGATTCAGCTTTATCCGTAGCAGGCCACACCTCCTGATAGGAAGCATTGAGCACAGACGTGCCTGGAGGTCCATGCTTCCCTAAGTTTGTCATCACAAGTTACCTGTCCATGTCTATCTTTCATTCATGCCACCATCTTCCTCAAGTGATGTATTTAAGTGAAAAGAACTGAAGAATATTTTCATGGAAAAAAGTTTCCTCAGACATATGTAGGTTAATGACGACTCCCAGTATGAAACTTAAGCCTTGAACTCTCGGTACTCTGACAGCAGACCATACGGAAACAGACCCCAAAAATCTATGAAAAATCACTCACAAAAGTCATAGGAAGACTTAGGGTAAGGTCATATCTCAAAATCGATAAAAAGGGAAAAGACAGACCTTTGACTTCAACTTGATATTGTAATTCCTAAAGAGGTGTGAAATGAACGGTAGGGAGGAGTATAGAAAGACTACCCCATTCATGTAAGAATCATTAGGAACACATAACAAGAGCAAGTACAAATGATGAGAAGATTGAGGCTTGGAACAGAACATACACATGTGTGCTTCAGAAATGTGGCTTATTCATAGTTTCTTCTGCATGGACTAGTAGAAGTAGGCGATTTAGATAACTTTCCGGAGATTCCTGAAAATCATTTTTATGACCCGGGCTTCCTGCCCCTATTCATTGTTCCATGTGTACTCTTGTTTCACTGTTGTTTTTCATTGCCTATAGTAAAAGACCAGCATCAATTAACTCGCTCTGAAATTCAAAGGTTTTTGAAGAATTAGGGATGGCTTGGTCCTATAATAAAAGTATGATAGGAGGTTTTTTTTTTTTTTTTGGTTTTTTATTTTTACTTTATGAAGTATACCAAATTGGAATAACTTAAAGTATAGCACAAATCCTCTAGAATACTGTTCCAAACATGATTAGAGGCTTCAGGATAGAGATTCAGACTTACATATATTTGAGAGTGAAACTCTCCCATCTAACTGATTCTTATTACCAGAAAATTTTGAAAGTCTAACAACTCTGCTGTCCATATGTATAGCAATCCAAATCTCAGGTATTTCCTAGCTCCAAAATTCCACATCATTTTTTCTCTTCCTTCATCCTTCTAAGGTGGTCTTATCTTGGGAATGCTTCATTTACCGCCTGCATCTCTAATTCCTTCTCTTCAGTCCTCTGTAACTCCATTGGAAATAAGGATCAACACATTCTCATTTATGGCAACTCCATTTTCACAGTGAACATTAGTTTCAAGGATCGTGAAGCAGCTGCTATCAGTGCATCTAACAACCTCAGTAAAGAACCTACTGTTTCAAAAGCAGGTCATTCAGAAGAAGGCTCCTGGCCAAACCTAAGGGAAGAGCTAAGGAAACAACTTTCTGCCCTCTCTGCAAATGTCCTGATGTTATTTAAAGATTATTAATGCCTACTCCGCAATTTCATTGGTGTTAATGTCAATAATTTTAGACCTACTTCACACGTTCGCGATAGTGTTGCTTAAAGATGTTGGCAGTTTATAAAGATAGCACTAATTCTGGCTTGATAACTTTGCTCCTTTTTGTCCTAGAATGCTGAATGTGATGTGATTTTTTCATGAATAATTCTGAACAATTCAACCTTGCTGACATTCCACACACAGAGCTAAACGGCTCAAAGAGTCTTAGATTCAATTTAGGCAAATCACAATCAGACTTGATACTCTAGGCAGACCAAATAACAGATAGGCAGACTGACCATTATTCATAAACATCGTTCTTTGCCATACTTCATTAACACCAGGAGAGTTTTCATTTCTTCCTCTCAATCATGCAAACATCTGAGGAATTGAGCTTATGCATAGAATTACACTGAGTAATCCAAGTCTAAAGGGTAATGTGTGTTCGCTTATGTTTGTTGGTTTCCGGGAAGGAAATGACCACTCTCACAGATTGACAGCAGTCTGAGAAGCACAATGCTTAGGGTGGTGGTGCCTGGCATGGGTTTCTAATCCTGGGTCCTGGGTAAGATTCCCACCAGTGAGGTACACAATCCTGTTAAGGAAGATCCCATATATCATTACTTTATACATCAGTTCACCCATTTGGCCAATACAATGAAAATATCAATTGTTTCTTTTACAATTATGGTGATTTAGGTATATAACAATCATTACTTTGTATCAGGTCCTGAGCTAGGCATTGAGATAAAATGAATAAAGTTCAGCTCTTGCTTTCAAAAAGCTAGCAACTCCTTGTACCTAAGTAACTATAAGGTAGCGAATGAGAGTAACGGAAAGCAGAGGGGAGGGTGACAGTTAGGGCCTAGGGTAAACTGAAAGTGTAATTAGCCAGCCTTGAGATTTCCACAGCACCTTAATGCAAATGCAAACCACCAGATTCTGTCAATCTCCAATTATACCCTTATTTAGACAGAAGAAAGAACAGCCAGTTGAATAGGGGGAAAAATGCAATATAGCTCACCGATTTATAAATATGGAAATGACAGTCACAGCAATGAAAAGTATAAATGCTTAAAACAGTTACAAAGCAAATATTTTCCCCCCAAATATCCAATTTAGGGGGCTGAAATCCAAAGAAGAGAAAGAGCTTTCATACACAGACTTGTCTAATTTCCTGCCCACTACTTCGCTCAAAGTTCTTTTAAGCTTAAGTACCCTCATCTTCCAATTTCACCAATGGCTAGGTTGTCACTAAGATAGCTCAACACTAATAATGCATCCGAAACCACACAATTCAACTTGGGTAGGCACTGGTGGCATGAATACTATTTGCCAATATCCTTACCTAAGTTTAATAGTTTCCATTTCAAATGGCATTCTGAATTATAAAGATTTTATTAGTTTATATAAAGTTTTATGGATTTTTTCCCCTTACTGGAAAAGTACATGAGAATATTTTTTTAAAAGGATTCCATCTTTACACTAAATAAAAAAGACCATTAAATAAAGGAGCAATATTACTTGTCATAACATGCCTATCAATATTTAATTATACTAAAACCAAAAAGCTTAAAGTTAAAGGAAATGAATTCAGTAAACTCTCAAATGAAAGTAATATATTGCCAAAGAACACTATTTAGGATTTTTCCATCCCACTAGATAGGAGTTGGACATATCCTGACTCAACACCTACTATGTGTAGGGCACATAATTACTGGAAGGAGAAAGAAGTTATTTCTACCCTTAAAGAATAACACTATAATAGCCAGTTTAACCAACTGAACGTTCAAGCAAAGTACTATTCATGCTTTGAATAAATGAGTCTGAATATCACCATTAGAATAAAACAAATCCTTGGGGCGCCTGGGCGGCTCAGTCGGTTAAGCATCCGACTCTGGCTCAGGTCATGATCTCGCGGTTTATGAGTTCAAGCCCCACATTGGGCTCTGTGCTGACAGCTCAGAGCCTGGAGCCTGCTTCAGATTCTGTGTCTCGCTCTCTCTCTGCCCCTCCCCTGCTCATTCTCTGTGTCTCCCTGTCTCAAAAATAAATAAAACATTTTTAAAAAATTAAATAGAATAAAACAAATTTTTGATTTAGCTATTTTCCAAAGGAGGAGAGACTTGTATCATATACCAGGTACAAAGTTAAAATGTTAATTCCAGGAAATACATTTCCTACATAATAGGTCAGCCTATATACGGAAAGATGCATTCAAATCAATCACCATCTATGGAAAAGTCTTGGAGAAATGTGATCAACCTTTCATTTTCATATTTTTACCTATAACAATAGCACAAATAAATAAGACAAACAATAGCAGAGTAAGCGATATACTCCACATATAGTAAATGCAACCCATTCTCAAGAGAAAAGACCATCCTGAGAAACCAACCATGAGATGAGATACATTAAAGGATCTATTTTAACTATGTTCAATGACATAAAGAAAAGTGTGCTTTTAATAGATGAAAAGAGAGGCAGGTCAACAGACAACCAGAAACGATTTAAAAAAACATCCAGATAAAATTTCTGAAACTGAAAATAAACTATCTGGGGAGGAGCACCTGGGTGGCTCAGTCAGTTAAGGGTCCAACTCTTGGTTTCAGCTCAGTTCATGATCTCCTGGTTTGAAGGATTTAGCCCTGCATCAGGCTCCGTGCTGGCAGCACAGACCCTGCTTGGGATTCTCTCTCTCCCACTCTCTCTGCCCCTTCCCTGCTCATGCTCATTCTCTCTCTCAAAATAAATAAATTTTTTAAAAATATATCTGGGGAAAAGATTTCACTGGGTAGCCTTGATAACAGGATGGAGGTGACAGAGAGGAAAGAATCAGTGAACTGGAGATATATCAACAGAAATTCCCTAATGTAAAAGGAAAGAAAGAAGACTAGGAAAAAAATGAACAGGGACCTATGGGAAAACATCAAAATAACAGTTACCAAGCCCATAGGTAACCAAAGTTCCAGAGGACAGGAAAGAATGAATAAAAAATATATTTGAAAAAATTAAGAGACAAAATTCCACAAATTCAGTAAAAAGACATAAATTTACAAGTTCAAGAAGTTTTTTTTTAATTTTTTTAAATGTTTTATTTTTGAGACAGAGAGAGACAGAGCATGAGCAGGGGAGGGGCAGAGAGAGAGCGAGACACAGAATCTGAAGCAGGCTCCAGGCTCTGACCTGTCAGCACAGAGCCCGACGTGGGGCTCGAACTCACAAGCTGTGAGATCATGACCTGAGCCAAAGTCGGACGTTCAACCGACTGAGCCACCCAGGCACCCCAACAAGTTCAAGAAATTTGATGAACCCCAAGCAGAATGAATACAAATATAAATATATTATAGTTAAAGTGCTTTAAAAAAAAAAAAGATTGAAAAAATCTAGAAAAAGAATTACATATAGGGAAAGAATGACTCAAATGATACAAATGATGGTTGGCTTCTCATTGCAAACAAACCAAAAAAACAGAAGAACAACATATTTAAAGTTCTAGAAAAAAATAATTGTATACCCAGATTTTGAGATTCAGTGAAAATATCCTTCAAAAATGAAAGTTAAATGAAGACATTTTCAGACAAAAGGAACAGAGAATTTACCACAGTAGCCTTGTACAATAAGAAATGTTATATACAGAGTTGTATGATACCCTGGCCACCACTTCTTTCAAAGTTCTTTTAAGCTTAGATACCCTCATCCTCCAATTTCACCAATGTCTAGGATGTCACCAGGATAGCTCAACACTAATCATGCATCCAAAACCACGCAATTTTTCAGAAGGAAGTTCTTCAGACAGATGGAAACTTGGATCTTCAGGAGGGAAAGAAGAACATTAGAAATGGCTTGAAATTTTTCATGATGAAATGATGGATAAAAAAAATAATTCAAAAGTATAAGCCACTGAAACCTTATGAATCTCAATATCCTAGTCTAAAAGAAGAAATAATAATGCTATGAGGAATATATGTGAACATACTTTGTGAAAAAGCTAATTATTATTAAAAATATATGGTATGCAAAAAAAAATAAATTATATATATATATATATATATATATATATATATATATATATATATATGGTATGCTTGTAAACATGCCCAGAATCAGGAGAAAGCCACAAGATTTCAGGGCTGAGCTTGGCATTTATGCGAAAAGCATTTATTAGATGTCTATTATTTGCAATATAACATGCAACATGCTTCAGATTTTCTACTTGCAATGAAAAAAAGCAAGTGGTTTTAATTTCCAAACTAATTTGATAAAAACTATTGGCAAGTCACAATGTTAAGGGATTGAGGAACAAGATGTAAAATAGCCAAAAACTGTTAAATAACTGATCTACATCTTTATTCTAAAAGTCATCTCCAGCAAGCCCAGTTGTAGAGAGTGAATCCATGTTTGCATATTACTTGCCTTAGGTTTTTTACTTAATTTGTCCTTGCAAAACATGAAAACAATGTTAAGTCACCAAATTACATCTTTGCCAGCCTGGTTTCCCTTTAAGCTACCCAAAGTATATACGTCTCAGTGTAGCCTGCATGACACAAAGGGTAAGAATAAAATTTTAAAAAACAGTGTTTCATTTCTGACACCTAGAAATTTGCATTGACCACAGACCCATGGAAACACAAATGGCTACCCAGCTACCTATCTTTGTGACATTACAAAAAAATAAAATAGAAAATGTATTTGTATATAGTTTACTAAAAAAAAAAAAAAAAGATGCTAAGGATGAAGTTCGGATTATTTTTCAGAATGTTGATTCTGGGAGAGATTTAAACTTTATGTTCCTTAAGGAGTTCTAAAAATCCCTAACTTTCTCATTTTCTTTTCTCCTCCCGTTCTGGGTCATAAGCTTTTTTTTTTTTTTAATTTTTTTTTTAACATTTATTTATTTTTGAGACAGAGAGAGAGCATGAACAGGGGAGGGTCAGAGAAAGAGGGAGATACAGAATCTGAAACAGGCTCCAGGCTCTGAGCTGTCAGCACAGAGCCCGACACGGGGCTCGAACCCACGGACCGCGAGATCATGACCTGAGCCGAAGTCGGGCGCTTAACCAACCGAGCCCCCCAGGCACCCCTCATTAGCTTTTCCTAGTCCCACTGAACTCCATACCCTGAAGCATGAGGTTCAGGAATTACAAATATTCCATTTGGAGATTTCTTTATCACACAGCATTTTAATATAAGTTAAAGAAAAATCACAAATGAATATCATATATCAGCATTTTATCCCAAATTCCTCTTTTGCTTCTTTATATTTGTATTCCATTCCTATCTCTTCCAAGTCACTTTCTGAGAGGGAAAAATCTTTCCACCGCATGTTTGCAGAGACACCTTCCTGTCCTGGTTGAAAGAGGAATTAGGGACCAACTTAGTATATATGGTGAACTGGTTAATCAGCCATTATCTCTCTCCTGGACTTTCTGCTATGAAGAATCAGATGCTATTTTCATTTGTAGTTGGTAGTTCAGGTGTTATAAGAAAAAGGAGAAGTCAATCTAACACAGGTGCCCTTGTCAAGACCAGATTGTCTGTCTGGCTTATTCATATCCTTGGCAAGCAGAAAAAGGATATTTATGGGCCATGTGGTCTTTGAGTGCAATGATTTTGCAAAGTAGTGACTAGAAGCCCTTTAAGAAAGGCCAAACTGTCGGTCTTAGGACTTTATTTTGGCTACAAGTCCAGCGAAAATCTGACCTACGTAAATCTTTTCTACCTTTTATGTAAATGAGTTTCAGGTAGTACTTCTCCCATCAATGCACTCTGCTTTTCTAAGAAACTTATTCTGCATTTCTTCACTTTAGAAAATGAAAGCTTTTAATAATATATTTCATCTTCACATCTTAAAGAGCCAGAAAAGCTGATTGATCATCATCCAAGAAGGCCAGGCACAGGCAGTCCACTGTGCTTGCCGGGATGCTCAACTAGAAGCCTATTAGTGGTGGTGATTGCCCAACAATTGGAATTGAAAGGACGGATTGCAGTGGGGAGGCTGCTCAACAAACATTGCAATTAACGCCACCTACATGTTTGAGAGTGAACTAGGTAATAAACAAAAGATTAAATTAATATGCATGTTCAGTCCCCAAAGGTAGCCAGATGGCTGGCTACAACATCAGATGTTTCCTCTCTGCCTGTGCAGAGAATCACTCCTTTGTGCAGTGAGTGGGACAGTTGACGTTTTTTGTGAGCATGAGTATCTATGGGCGATGACAAGAACCATGAAGTAGCCTAGCTGGGATGCCCTGAGGACTTTGAACTCAAAGACATGCCAGGTGTCCCCAGAAGCCAGGAGGCACAAGGGACGGCAATCATAAATTGAATAACGAGTGAATTTCACAAGCACAATGCTGACCACATCGCTGTAAACTCCCACTGCCCGGGGAAGGAAGGATGAAGTAGAAGGACTGCAGGACTCAAAAGGTTTGTTTTCTCTCTGTCTCAGGAGCTACCAGCGTCCAGGGTTTCCCTTTCTGCGTAGTCAGGCTGTGACTAGAGCCCTGCACGAACGTAAAGCCCTTTTGTTCACACTTCAGTGAAAACAAAGGGGACCTTATTTGTCTCTAAAGTAAGCAGCCGTATCCACAGCTTTTGTCATATTCCAAACCAAAGGCAGCCATCCACACTAAGCCCAGGCACAGAGGAAAATCTCAGCGCTGAAGACGAGGCCATTTGGACACATCTACCACCAAAAAAGCCTTTCCAAAGCCCGGCTCACTTTTTCCTTCTGCTTATTTTGTCCTTCCGTCTCTCCATATAACTGCTCCACTTGTGTTTTACTAAGATTTTTCCAACTAACAAATAGCTAAAGGCCAAGGACTAGCACCTAGTTCCAGGAAAACAAGCAGCCATCTCTCCTGTTCCACACCTCCTCCCCCAGGTTTGGAAGACAAAGAGCACACTGCGCCATTGACTACCTAGGCTACTCAGACGTCTGTTCTACACCTTGCCCTTGATGCCCTTCTGCAAACTGGGAAAGAACGCTCTCCTCGTGCTGCAAATACTGTCAACAGGTCTTCTTAGGCAACAGAGGGCAAAACACATTGGTGGCCTGAAAAACTACAGCATTGTGGGCAATCTTGGTTTACTCAGTAGGCATGGTCCTTGAACAAGATGTTGAAAAAATCTTAATTTTGTAAATCAAATAAATCAAATACTATCTTAAAGCCCCAGAATAACTAATGACTTAGAACCACACTGCAGTATATTACTCTGCTGAACCCCATTCTCTATAGGAGTTCTTAATGGGAGACCATGATTCCCCAGGCATCATGGATGGAATTTGGAGTACATGAACTTGTATGGGGAAAACATTATCTTTATTTTCAATAATCACCTTATTAGCAATACCAGTAATTTTGTCAACAGCTGAGATCTCAGAGATTCTCAGATCACATTAGAGTTGTTGCAGATATCCCAAAATATCACTTGAGCTCATCAATGTGGAATTATAGTCATTGTTGGATTGCTGCTAGACCTTGTTATTTATTATATTGCTAATGAAATGTATATATCACTACACCAAAAATGTGTTTACTTTATTGATGACTTTATTTCAAAACAACTGCTTTCCTCTGCAGTCCTATTCTTTTAATCTAGGCATATAAAATATTATACTAAGGAGGCCATAGGCTTCACCAGACTGTCAAACAGACTCATGGCACAAAAAAAGGTAAAGAACTGCTACAAACTAGAGAATGACCACTCTTTCTTCCTTCAAACACTTTGGGCCTCCTTTACACTTCCTTTACACTTCCAAACACTTCCTTTACACTTTGGGCCAAGGCAATTTCTTCTTTCAGAATATCTTCTTTCCTCCCTTCAGTACTGCAAATCAAAACCTTACCTCCCCATCATGTGTAAAGCATAGACCATCTCCTTTATGAAGAATCTCCTGATCTCCTTCCACTGGGCAGGACAGTATTTTAAATCTCTGTTTTCCCATTATCACATTCTACCTTGTAACTATCTGTGGATACTATTTATTCCATTCTAGATTATAATCACCTCAAAGGCAGGTACCATGTTTTCTTCATCAGTGAGTGGCCAGTTGAGAGCTCTGCCTGTTCTTGGCTGTCCCATCTCTGCATTGTCCCCATTTCTCTACATTTCTAAACCACAGAACTTCTGTTTATGCCATTCCTCTTTTATTCTGCAGAATAAAACCAAATTCCTCTGTCTGTCATTCAAGGCCCTTCCAGGATTGGCCACCTCCTTCAGTTTCAATCTTCATCTCTTTCATCTCTGAGCCATGTCTGGTCATTTCCCAAACCCACACCTCCATGTTTTCATTTCATCTTCCTGGAACACTCTATGTCCTTTTGGATGGAGAAGAGAAAATGACACCCTCAACATTCCCAAAATAGCATTTATTTTCAAGGGGGTCCTACCCAGATTAACACACTCAAGCAAGAGAAACAGACTGGTTGCAACAATGGCACTCCATTACCTGAGTTTTATCACAAAAATTTATCACAAAATCCCATTCCAAAATGCCATATTTGTGTTTTAGCACTTTGTGACAGTATTCCTAATGTTTCCGAGATGGGAGCCAGGTTGAAACTACATATTCCCCCTAACCTGTCACCACCTGAAATTCAAGGCCATTACCAAATCCTCATCCCATATTGCTGTGGGCCTCCTGCCCAATGACTTAGCCCCCAAAGTTGACTTATCTCCCAATTCTTTCCACCAATCCCTGTGGATGCCCTCATCACCATGGAATCACATTACAGAATGTTAACCCCCAAGTCCCTATAGCCACCTCCAAGAAATACTATGAAAACAAATAGTAATGTAAGATTTTTCCCAGCCCACCATTGATCCTTTCTGCTTTTAATGAAACCCCTTGTGCCTTGGAAGCTCATGGAAGTTAGCTTTGCCACCTTCTACCTTCCCTTGACATCACCCCCATTCACCTCCAATGGCTACCCAATGATGTCCAGTGAGGATGAAAGCACCTCAACTTGTGCCATCTTCTAGAACTTTGGGTTACCCAACCCCTGCTCTCACAGTTCCTAAACCTTCTGGATGCCATCAGTCTCTCTTGCTCTGTACATCAGCAACCATTCCCACAGTTCACATAGGACCTTATCTCCATTTCCTAAATGATTAAGACTGATGCCTTATTCTCTGAACATCACCATCTATCCTACCAGTATTAAGTCATTCCATGTAAACATTATCCTCTAGCTCATAAAATCCTCCTTTCCTCTTATATGTCCAACTTCTTGGAAACTGGAAAACAAGCAAAAAATAAAACACTTATTTAAGATTCATCCTTGGGGCACATGGGTGGCTCAGTCAGTTAAGCATCTGACTCTCGATCTCAACTCAGGTCTTGAGCTCAGGGTCATGAGTTCAAGCCCTGTGTTGAGCTCCATACTGGAAAATGGGTGTGAAGCCCATTTAAAAAAAAAAAAAAAGATTCATCCTTCTTTATAGAACATAATTTTGTTCTTCATCCCACCCTCTGAATCCCACATAAGATACTTAAAAGAAACAGTTCCTTATTCAACTGGTGTACTCCAAGAACCTAATACAATTGATTCTTGGTATGCACTGGGTATTTAATAAATGCACAATTCCATCCAATCCTGTGGGATGTTTTCTACTGCTTCTATCCTGACAAATCTATATACTCAGTTCACAGGGTTTTTTTGTTTTTGTTTTTTTTAGTTTATCTAGTGGTGCCCGGATGGCTCAGTTGGTTAAACAGCCAACTTCAGTTTAAGTCATGATCTCACAGTTTTGAGTTCAAGCCCAGTGTCGGGGCTTGAACACTGAACATTAGACATTAATGTTTATTTATTTTGAGATAGACAGCATGAGGAGGGGAGGGGCAGAGAGAAGGGGAGAGAGAGAATCCCAAGCAGGCTCCATGCTGTCGGTGTGGAGTCTGATGCAGGGCTCAATCTCACAATCCTGAGATCAGGACCTGAGCCAAAATCAAGAGTCAGATACTCAACTGACTGAACCACTCAGGTGCCTCTCAGCTCACAATGCTTATCTGAGCTCAGATTCATAGTTCCAGATGCCCATTAGACATTTCTATATGGGTATATAACTTCAATGACTCAGTATGTCCAAAATAGAATCTAACACTCACCATCCTCACTCCAACTAAACATGTGTTCATCCTAGCCAAATAAATAGCCATCGTCATGCACAATGATGGTCCCTACAACCTGAAAGTACTAATTCTGGCCCTGCCTCTTTTTTCTTTAAAATTTTTTTTTTTAACGTTTATTTATTTTTGAGACAGAGAGAGACAGAGCATGAACGGGGGAGGGTCAGAGAGAGAGGGAGACACAGAATCCGAAACAGGCTCCAGGCTCTGAGCCATCAGCCCAGAGCCCGACGCGGGGCTCGAACTCACGGACAGCGAGATCATGACCTGAGCCGAAGTCGGCCGCCCAACCGACTGAGCCACCCAGGCGCCCCTTTTTTTTTTTAATTTTTTTTTTTAACGTTTATTTATTTTTGAGACAGAGAGAGACAGAGCATGAACGGGGGAGGGTCAGAGAGAGAGGGAGTCTTTTTTCTATATCAACTACAAAAGTCATGTGTATTCTCTTACCTCCCCTCTGAGTCACCATTGATACTGCCCTTAGTTCAGGCTATCCTCATCTTTTGCCTGGACTATTGGAGTAGTCTTCTATCTTGTCTTTCTTCTAGTCTCCTACTGAAATAACTATAATAGCTCCCACAGCCTTCTGGATAAATTGCAAACTCTTTATCATATCAAGTGATATCAATTATCAAACCCATCTACCTTCTCTAATCTCCAACCAGTTTTAGTCTAGAACTCTTAGTGCCTGACCAAAGCAGCTGCTTCATACTCAGATGAATATCATTGATCAGTCTCTGCACATATAAAGCTACATTATAACCCACACCAAACTATGTGTGGTTCCCCAAACATATCACACCAGAAAAGAATGCTATTCTTTTCTGCCTGGAATGGTTTTCAGTTATCCTCCTATCTACTTGGAAACTCCTACTTACTCTTCTGGACCCAAATCAAAGTCCCAAATCTGAAAGCAAATCAAAGACTTCTGTGACTCCTTGACAGATAACCTCCCAGAAAGAGCTATCTATCAGTCTCCTTATTGTGTCCATGGTATGTGCTGGAGAATCTCTACTCTGGTGCCAAGTTTACTTCCTGGAAGTTTTGTTTACCAATTGCATTCCTTTATTAGATTGCACATTCCCTGCTGGCAGGGAAAACAGCAGATTTCTCTAGGTATCTCAGTGCCTAGGAATGTGCCCTACCACAAGGGCTGGAAAAATACTTATTAAACAAACTTCAAAGCCTAATGCAGATGTCAGCCCTCCAATGAAGCTGTCTCATCAGAAGTTATTGTTCCTCCCTCTGTGATAACACTTACCACTCTCTGAAGACTCGCTCCTCACATGTGCAGGGCCCAGGGTAAGAGAAACAGACTATTAAATAAAGTATGCTCATCTTATGTGACCTACTTGGACAAATTACTTTCATAGCGAGCTGGAAGACCAGGTTAAAATTGAAAATTCTTGAACTCTTCCAAGTTCCAGTTCAGAACCAGGTGGGTAAGTCAAGCCCTGGCCTGTGGCCCACTCCTCTTCTTCTCTTCTATCATGACGGACCTTATACGCATGCTTACAACCTGCACATCCAAGTTCTGCCCACATCACTTACAAACAGAGGCCCTTTGACTCCGACACCGCCCCTCCTACTCCTGCCCAGGTGTGCTCACACCAGCAGCATAGGTGGACCCAGGGTGCTGAACTGCACACGTCCTAGAGGTTGCCTTGAGCCATTGGGGCAGGGAAGACCAGGACCCAGGAACCCACAGTGTCTACGGTTAGGGGTGCAGATGCCGGGTGGGCTCCTGCCTCCACAGAGAAGGCTCATGTGAGACCTTTGAAAGGCAGGGCCCTGGACAGGAGAGCTGATGCCTGGGTCTAAGGGAGTGGAGTAGAGTCATAGCAGAGTCATTGCACCCTGCCCATCCTCTCCTGGATTATAAACCCACTGAGGCTTAGGAGTTTTCAATGCTACTTCCTGGAAAAGGAGAGGGAGGGCGCTCTCATCAGGGTTCCAAACCCACAAAGTATCCACTTCACCCCTAAGAGCTTGCACACAAGAGATGCTGAATAAACAGTCAGTTCACGAATGAATTAACAAAGACTCCTCTTATACACTGAACAATTAACAATTCTAGCACAGGGGGTAAATATTGCTAACCCCTCCTTTGTTTCTCAACCTTACAGTCCCTCAAGCCTGACCTCCTCTAAAAGATTTTAAGTTCCTTATAGGTTTTTCTATCTCCCATAAAAACCCAATGTCCTAAACATAATCTACACTCAATTAATATTTGTTGGATTTTTTCACAAGTGATCCTAATTAGCATATTGAAGTTGTCATTTTTTCCAGTCATGTCAGTAGTGACACTGAGTCGTTACCCAAATGGCAACAGTGACTATCATAATAGAAAGCTTCTGAGAGTAATTTTAACCTGCTGCCAATAGTGATTTATTTTTAATTTTTAAAAACAACTGTAGTTGTAACTGTTTTACTAGTTAAATACAATAGGTGTTGTTAATAGTGTTTGGACAACTGAAAACTAACAATTGAAACTGTGCTATTGAACCAGTCAGAGGAAAGAGTAAGCAAAAAAGAATGACAAGCTTAAAAGACAGTAGCTGAGAAACTGCATTTGTCTGAAGTTTTCAGGGAAAAAAATCTGGCTGAAGAAAGATTTAATGATAATCCCCAGAGTCAGGACTTCTCACAACTCCAAGAGAGATTTGGCAACCTCATCAAAATTGAAGCAGCCTCTGATTTTAAAAAGAGATTACTGAGGAGATCATTATAAGGACATAGAGAGATCTATACAAGCTTCTTGAACACAACACCAAAGCCACCAAAAGAAAGAAAGAAAGAAAGAAAGAAAGAAAGAAAGAAAGAAAGAAAGAAAGAAAGAAAAGAAAAGAAAAGAAAAGAAAAGAAAAGAAAAGAAAAGAAAAGAAAAGAAAAGAAAAGAAAGAAAACCTTGGGAGCATTTGTTCCTTTACCATTTTCCTACAAGTTTCCTTGAAAGCCTAGAAATCAGGGCAATCTGATCTAAATGGGTCCTGTGCCAGGACAATCCAGGACAATCCAGGACAATCCAGATAGAAGGGTATACAAGAACCTTCTGTCCATGAAAGGATGTTTACTAATGGAGCTATTTTTTATAATAGCTTTATTGAGATATAATTCACATATAATCCAATTCAACCACTTAATGTGTGCAATTAAATTGGTTTTAGTATATTCACAGGGTTGTGCACCCATCACCACATTTTAGACCATTTCTGCCCCTCCAAAAAAAACTCTACCCATTTGCAGTCATTCCCCAATCCACTGTCCCCTTTCCCCTTCTTCCACCTCCCCAGGCCAAATAACCAACGTTCTCCTTTCTGTCTCTATGGATTTGCCTCTTCTGGACATTTCAAATATATGGAATCATACAAAATGTGGTCTCTGAGAATAATGTTTTCAAGGTTTAATCATCTTGTACCATGTATCAGTACTGCAATCCTTTTTAGGGCCTAATAACACTCCCTTGTATGGATATACTACATGGAAACAAACTTTCAGTTATAAAATAAATAAGTCATGGGGATGTAATGTACAGCATAGGGAAGGTAGTCAGTGGTGTTACCTTTATATGGTGACAGATGGTAACTAGACTTATCGTGGGGATCATTTTATAATATATAAAAATATCAAATCACTATGATATACACATGAAACTAATAGAATATTGTATCTCATTATACTTCAATAATAAATATTTTTAAATGAAGCTTTTGTTTTGTCTTACTTAAAAATTCTATTTAATAACTTTTATCTTAAAAGAAAATAAAATTTCATTTATTTAAAAGTTTTTAAAATTTTTAAAGAGAAAATAAAAGTTTCACGTCTGTTGGGGCTTTTACCTAAAGTCTCCTCAGAAGATCTCCAGTTTCTGGACACATGGATATATAATAGAATATGTTCTGTCACTCTGCGAACTGGGACAAAACCTTCCAATTTCCTATAAGGTGCACACTATATTAGTACCTATAGTGATTTCCGATAGGAAGAACTCATTAAATCTTAGGTTTCATTTTAAACTTGATTGGATATTTATTTATTCATTCATTCATTCATTCATTCATTCATTTTAGAGAGAGTGTGTGCACATGTATGCACATGCAAGCAGGACATGACAGGGGAGAAGTAGAGAGAGGAAGAGAGAGAATCTCAAGCAGCCTCCACGCTCCACACAGAGCCTGACAGGGGGCTCAATCCCATCACCCTGAGATCATGAACTGAGCTGAAATCAAGAGTCAGACGCCCACCTGACTGACCACCCAGTCAGGCACCCCTAAACCAGATTGGATTTTTTAAGAACAAAAGGGATATGCAAGTTTATTGTGACCAGTAAAAAACAGAGATGAATATTTAAGTTCATAATCTTTCTCTAAGCCCTCTCTTCATTCCCAGCATAAAGTGTGGTGTGCATCTTTCCACACTATTCTCTGCACTTATGCAAATTTATAAAATAAAATGCACATTAAAAGACATTTTCCCCTTTTCTTTTACTCTAATATATTCTATACACGTGACATTGAAATTCACCTTTAAAAAAAACTTTTTTTAATCTGGTCATCTTTTCTGGTCGGTACACGTGTATCTAACTTTAAATTTTCAAAACCATACCACCTTCCACAGTATAAATGCACCACAACATGTCCACCACTTCCACTCTTGATGTACATGCAGACAATGTTCAGGTGTCATTGTAAACATGCTGAAATAAGGCTGCTATTAATGAAGTAATCAGTAGTTGTTGTAACCATGATTTGGCCGTTATCATTATATCCGTATCTCTGCCTTCCCAAGTCCAGACTAGGCCCATCCCCCACCTTGTCAATACCAAGGAACAGAACTCTTATAGACCAATGATAGAGAAGCAGATTATCTATAAAAAGGGATTTTAAGCAGAAGAAATTAGAGGGCAAATAAACTAACTCAAATGGACAACTCTAGGGGCATAGACCTTACAGAGAGTGCCCTACAGGGCAACACAGGGCATTCTGAACAGGACAGAAAGGACAAATGAGAAGAAAAGGAGAGGGAAGATGATCAGACGAGAAGAGTCAGGGACAGTAAGTTTCCTAAAAAGGATCTGCTCTAAGCCAGGCCAGCTTGGCAGTGGGTGAATTTTTGATGTCCTAGCCAACATAGTCATTTTCCTTAACGTTAGAGATAGCATCCTCTTTTAGATCAGCTACTGCTTTCTGGAAACAATTTTTAAATTTTTAATTAGTATTTAAACATTTGCAATTAAGCCTAATTACTCCATAAGTCAATCAATCAATCCAAAGCTATTCAAAACACGGCAAATGGAAATATATGGTAAAACTGTGTGATGTGCTGAATGAATTTTAATATCATCCTAGACCTTGACTTTCTGTAATGCCTCTCTCCATTTCATGGGCAAGCCATTTGAGCATATATGTTTGTAAAAACCTCTTAATGAACTCCCCTCAGTGGGGTTTGGTCACCACAGCACTAAAATAAGATCTGAAAATGATTGAATTATAAGGTATTTCATCCATGGCTTCCTCATGGCATGGACTCCAGGATACCTTAAGCAGGTTCCAGTGTCCCATGAATGAATTTACTATAAACCTCACAAATGGCACTCCCTTTCCAAGAACCAGACCAATTTAGAGAGAACACAGGGAAAATGATTCAATTTTTTTTTTTATTTCTGGAAATATATGCTATGTGGAAAGAGTTTTTATCCAGAAGGAAAACTTCTGGATTTTACTGGCTCGCTAAAATATAAACCATTTAGTGGCTTTTTTTTTTTAACCTAAGATTAAGCTTTCTTTCGTCTGTTTGCACATGTCAACCAAAAATAGCAGACTCCATATAAGAAAAAGAAATGTGTTTGTACAAAAAAGAAAATTCATACCCCCAAAGCCATGATCTCCCTTTTGCTGGGATGGTATTTCATGGGGTTTTTTAATCCGGTGGTTTATCAAATTTCTGTAATAACATGAAAGAGAAGAATGATTGCCTATCAACCCTAAAAACCCTCACAAAATTTGCAAGGGACTCACTAAAGATAAGGAAATGCTGACAGCTGAACACTAGGAATTGCACAGAACCCAGTCAGGTGAACACCTATGTGAACTGAGATTTAATATTGTGTTACAAGACAGAAAAATTAAGAACTCCTTTAATTGACAGAGTCTTTATTTCCTTTTACCAAGGAAGGTATAGATGGTGCCCAAAATAACCTGTATATGTAGTAAATCTTGGCAGCATGCAGCTATTTCCTCTGTGGTCTTCAGGGTCCTGCCACGCTTCATCATCTACAAGGCAGCACATTTAAATCTTTCAAGGGGCCTTTTAGAACCAGGCCACCCTGTTTCTCTTCACAGGAGATACTGAAAGCTTATTTGTCATGGGCAGTGAGGGACCTAGCAAGGTCTGCTGACAGGCCCGGAGGAGGCCCACCTGCTCATTCCTAACCCGAGGAGTAGTTTCTGTCAGTCGTGGTCTTTCCAACAATTTTGCAATCAACACATTTCACACTTTATCCTCGATGATCAATTTCGGTAACAAGTAGATAGCCATTTAACAGCAAGAGAGTTGTCAATATGACACCGATTCACAACATTTCATAATGACATCTAACAGAGCCCCTGTCGTTAGTTCAATACCACTGCATCATTTATACAAGTCGGGAGTTTGAGGCCATGTGTCCCTTATGCTGATCCAGCTCGGTGTGTTCGAAGTCTGGAAGCTGAAGGCAGGGAAAGAGGATGTTTTCTCCAAACCATCTCCTTCTGCTTCCTCGGTCACCCCCAGCCAGCCCTGCATCACCAGCCCCCCCGCCCCGCCCTTCTGATTTCAGCCTTCTCCGTATATCCACATCTATGCTCCTCCATGCCCATGCTGTTTCTCTCATGCATTAAAATCTCCCAGGGTGAGTATTCACACCGCCGCCAAGCTGGGCCATTTTCCCTGAATAAAGACTCTTGAACACCTTTTAGCAGGAGGTTGTGACCTCTCTGGCAGCACAGAGCAGGTCTAATTCATCTTTCTATCTCTAGAGCCTGCCACTAGTATATGGTAAGTTTTCATTAAGCCTTAATATTAATAGCAATGGTAATAATAAATATAGAACAGCAAGCATTTCTTGAGCACTTATTTCACACCAAGAACTCTGATCTTTTGCATCATCTCCTTTGGGCTTCACAACTGCACTGCAAGAGAAGGAATATGATCATCCCCACTTTAAAGATGAAGACACTGAGGTTTAGATCAATCATTGGCTCAAGATCACACACACATAGGTGGGAAGAAAGAGAATGAAACCAGGGTTCCTCTGACTCCGGAGCTCAAGCTCTTTAGTCTTTTGATAAATGAATTTAATTATGCATTCAACTCTTTTAACCCTTAGGGGCTGCCAACAGGAATCCCACAGACAGAATAAGATGAACAGCCTACTCCTTAGAAAACTTTCTGGCTACTCTGATTTCTCTCTATCACTGACATTTTCGGCACCAGAGAACTACACTGCCAGCAGATAATGTTGTTTATGAGATCAGCACTTATCTATTTCGGTGCCATGTAGGAGTGTAGCAAACAGTGCACTTGCAATTTTACACTGTGTTCTTCTTATGGTGGGCTCCCATTTAACCAGTGTTTGACAAGGGAGAACCAAACAAGACCCAGGCAAGGAACGCGAAGTTGCACCCCGGTTCTAATTCATTTAGCAATCACAATGCCTTTCACGTGGTGTTTATTCTGTTCCCATTTACCTCTCTGGCATAATCACCATCAATTGAGCTTCCAGTTGGTTCTGCACACTGAGCAGGTGATGAACAATTTCCAGGCGCTAACTTCAACCTGCAAATGGCTCCATCATCACTTCCCCACACATACTCTCGTATGTTCCCAGGTGTTATGTAAAGTTCAGTTACTAAGCTTTCTGGGCTGTGAGCTGCCTGTCTTCCTGGAACTATGTAAGCAAGACGAGAAAACTGTAAGCCATTAGCTTGCTTCTAAGATTTGGAGACGTGAGGCTTAACTGAGGTTTACTGGCAATTGACTTTGTCCTTATTCCAAATCCTTCCAGCTCTGGCCCCCATTAAGTTTCTTTGAGTACACCCTCTTCTCCTCCCATTTCCCAATACACTACAGTTTCTTTTCTGGGGCTGAATCATAAATTACAAGGTGTAATCTAAAGGAAAACATTTATTTTGGAGTCTCATTAACTCAGAGGAGAGTGATAGTGTTTATTCCCAGCATGATGGACTGGACTCCCGCAGACGTGAAAAAGGCCAAGCCCTCTTCCTAATCCTTAAACACACATACACACACACACACACACACACACACACACAAACATGGTTAATATTCACAACAGTGAAAGTACCCAGACATACAGAGGTAGCCAACACTTCACTAAAGACAGCCTCTTACTCTTCAAACACCATGTTTGAAGCTCCTTTTAGTGATTTACTAGCAACCATACATAATTATTCCCCCTATGTGCCAGATATTGTCTCTCAGCTCCAAATCTCAGCCCCTTACACTCTGCTCAGTGATTCTGGGGCTGGAATGCTACAAACCCCATTTGCCCTTTGCCAGATGCTCTATATTTGACTCTGTCAACAGGGGACACTGGAAGGAAACTGCAAGGTAGAAGTCAGGAGATTCAACATTCTCCTTCCTATTTGCTTCTTGTACCTGTTAGCATCACCCCACAATGGGCCCTCATCCCAGAAAGGACATATGGTTCCAATCTCTTGCTTCTTTGTGCCCCATTCAGAAGCAGCCTTATCCCTCCGCAGCCCCATGGCCTTGGCCCTGAACTGCTGAGGTATCTGCAGCTGGTGATACCCCCTCCTCAGGTCTGAGCACCAGCTTTGTGAAACTCTTCTCTGAGCCTCCAGATTCGGATCAACCCCACCCCTTCCCTTTGTTTCCCAGCCCTGGGAGTGCCAGCTGCTTTGTGCTATTCTTACCTCTGTGTTACCTTGGTGCTCCCTTTTTGCTTTTTCTAAAACATGCTTAACCAATTCCCTACCTTCAATACTCTCTGTTGAAAGCCCTATTGTGGTTTCTGACTGGCTCCAGTAGGTAACCCCTGAATTAACCATTTCCTGTACGCTACCTAATCTCTGAGCAAAATCCTAACCATTTTGCTCCTGAAAAACTTGTCTTCTACCAGCCATATCTTCTGATTCTCACAGTGTAATACCTGGTTGGTAATTCACATTAGTGGATGGAGCTGGAGGACAGGGCAAAACATCAAGGATCCTGTACCCCAAGAACCAGAGGCAGAGTGTGAGCATAGATTCTCAGTTGGCCCACTTGTGGAATGGAGTGCAGGGAGATCAAATAAGAGGAAAGTTCCCTGTCAGTCTAAAGTAGAACAAGTAAATGAAACTTCTTGCTAAAACACTTGGAAAACAGGATCAGAAACTAATGAGCTAACTCACATTTTAATAATCCCAGGAATGCAGAATGACCTAATAAATAGATAAGTCACAGGCACTTTCACTAGGCACCAGGAAGAAACTACAGCTCGATATTACCGTCTCCCCGAACCCATTCTTTTCCACAGTCTATGAAATCCCACCTCTTGAGATTCACTTTCTTGGCTCACCTCAGGGATTTCTCCAAGGCCTTTGTCTAGAATTGCAGTGAGGGGAGTGACTTATGACTTACAGTCTTTAGCACTTCAACAAGAAGCGGCCTGTCATCTGCCTTTTACTCAGAGTGGCTAGCTGAGATAAGAGCTTTGAGAAGATGGGAATATTTCATGAAAAGAAATGAGAAAGGATAATTCTGCTGCACTCAGTAGGGCTTCATCAGACACTCTTAAGTATGAATCTTGGGTGTGCCCCTTTCTAGCCCAAGCCTTGATTTCCTCAGCTTCAAAATGGGAGTGATAATGACCTTGCAGGACCTTTGTAAGGATGAGATCTAACATATGGAATGTCCTTGGCTTAATGTCCTGGCAGGGCAGAATCCTTTGGCCACGGATATTTTTTATTAAACCTGACTTGGCAGGAATCATATTAGTTGTCTAAGACTCTAGCAAAGTCCCATCTTTTTTTTTTTTTGAAACAGCAAGTGTGACCTTGGACTTCTGTCCCATCATATCTGGGGGCAAAGGACAGAACTGCTGATGCCTTCTCTCCCAGTGCCCCTCCTCTCAGGCCAAGAGGAAGAGCAACTACATCTCCTTGACCTCCAGAAAAGATCAAGGGTGCCTGCGTGGCAAAAAATTCACTTCCCAGGCCTCTGACCTACCCAGAGGCCATCATGCCACTGTGGTGCCATTAGTGTGATTCTAGGGAGCCGGAAGGAGAATTTGGATTTGGGTGATGAGAGTAAAAGTGTGGCAGACCTCACTCAGGCTACTTCCCAGCCCCACTCAGGGCTATCACCTACAAAGGGTCTGGTCACTCTTCCCTCTCTCTGCTTTCCCATATACCTTTATAATCTATATAATTATGCCGTTATATCATTTTTAACCAACACAGTAGCAAGGGCATAATAAGCCCAACACCAACACATTCTAGGCACTTTCTCGATGCTTACCCACATTAATTCTCAAAACACCACCATAGGGTAGTTATTATTACCCATTTTACAGTTGAGGGAATTTAGGCCACAATAAGGCAAGTAACTAGTCTGCTATCGCACCCTAAGTAAGGGGTTGACTCCAAAGCCCACGTTCCTTTCCATGATATGACACTTTTCCATTAAGTCTGCCCTACCCGCCCCCCCAACCCCACCAAGGAAGGCCCTTGGTAATCCTTGGCAGGATCTCCTAGAACTTTTGCTATTCAGTGAGAACAGGGTGAGGGCTCCCAAGCAAACTCCAAGCTTTCTTCTTCCACCCTAGCTGGAGTATTATTTCAACAGATAATACCTCAATTGTAAATGTAGCCCTTGGATCTCAACAATGAAATATGACACGTAAGGACCCATGTACTTTGGAACAGAAATCAAAACTGGCCTGGGGAGATGCAGGCCAAGGGCAAGCAAGGGCCACATCACTGCCTCTTGTACATCCAGCCTTCACTTGATGCCAGGCAGGCTCAGACCTCCCGGCTGGTCTCACTTCTCCTCCAAGTGGACAGGCTCTGTTGGAACCTGTGTGTTCCCTTAGAAACAGAAGCAGTTTTAGATGGTTGGAAGGCAAGGGGGCTGAACTTTTGTCTCTTGACTTTCTCGTTTTGTTTTATCCTTTCCGTACACACTTTTTTGTTTGTTGTCTTTGGGGTCCTCCTTTTAATGGACAATGATGTTATTTGGGGTTAATTTCCTTCAGAACTGGGTTGCTTTTGAGCAAGTGATTAAGAACCTTCTTAAACTCCTCACAATCCCGAATCTCAGGAAAGAAAATGGTTTCTCCATATTGGTTTGTTGTCCTTTCCTCTCCCTTAATCCATGTCAAAATAGTACTGGGGAGAAGGTTCAAATAGGCTGGGCCCCCATGATCCTGGCCACTGAGACCTTTCCCACCAGCACCATTTGAATCAGACCTTGTTTTTCGCTTCTACCTGCACCTAAGCCGACACAGGCCACAAGCTGCAGCTGGGAAGGAAACTCTCGCCAGCTACTCCCATGGAAATAAGTGGCCCTGTTGAGACCACTTCGGAGCCCCAGCCAAGTCAAAAACAATGCTCCTCTCCTGGCCTCATCTTGCCTAATGTCCTTCTCTCCCAGCTGGCTGCTTGGGCATATCACCTCTCAGCTGACTGTTTACCCAATTCGACTTCAAACAGAAAATGCCTATTCCTGTTGGTCTAATAAAATTTCATCTGCTTTTTCCAAGCCCCAAGGCAGAAGTAATTTTGGTAAAAAGTGCTCAAATAGCACTAATCTAGTGTGGGGGAGGGGGAGGGGAAGGTTTTTAACATGCTGGATTTTTCTCAGACTTTCCTCAGTCTATTTAATTAATATTTACTAATAAGTAAAGCTATTAACACTTCTTTACTTGATTCCAGAAATACTTATTGAGCAACTACTACCATTTGGGTACAATGCTAGCCACTGAGAGGGTGCCAGTGAACGAGTCACAAACCCTATCCTTAGTGAAGAAATCGACTCAGAGTGGAAAAAAACCCACATGATTAAACAATCTTCACCATATATAGCTTGCCTGTCATCAGTAACAGAGTCACCAGGCATTTTCCATTAAAACGCTAAAAAATTCCTGTGGTAAGACATTAATCTCATCTTATAGGCCATATCCAATCAGTCCTGATCTTGGCAGTCAATTTCCTTGCATGTACAGAGCTGATAACAATGTCCATTAAGACATAACATGGAAAAGTGTTTTCTTTTCCCTAACAGGCAAGCATGGAAGAGTTTCCATTATCCATTACACATACTGACAGTTTTTCTGATCCAAAACAGCTGTGGCCCTGAAAAGACTGAGGGCTGTGTTTCGATTCTGTTTCGGGGCCAATTAAGAGCCTGGCCTTTGTGATGCCAATGTTGGCACCTCTTCTGTGTCCCTCATTGGCACCTTCTCACATGTCCTTTTTCTGTTTGTTTATGTGCATCCTCCTGACAACAGAATGGGCCTGGAGGCAAAAACTGAATCCAAATGGTCTGGGGAAGCAAATCTTAGCACAGGGGCTCCCAGCCCCTGGACCTCACTAGACTGTCCCACAGTGGCTTCAGATCAATCCTGTTTCCTGTATGCAGAGATAATTAATGAGATGGTGGGGAGGGGTGGTTCTCAACAACTGGCAAGGCACTCAGCTGAATATAGCAAAGGCATGGCCCAGCCTCTCAGGGAACTCGTGATGTAAAGCCAAAGACCAGCATACAAATTTATTCAAACTCTGAGGAAAAAAAAGGGAATTGTGGTTGGAGAAGATGAAAGGGAAATTATACTTTGAGGATAATAATTGACCCTGTCTCATCTAATGAGGTAAATACACAACAGGGCACGCATGAATTATGTTGGAAATGACATACTAGAATACAAAAAGGGGGAAAAAAACTAACATCCATATAGAACTTGAACACATGACTTCGCTTGTATCATCTATGCTCACTGGGCCTCTTTATCATGCCCTTTGTTACAGATGAGAAAACTGAGAGTCAGAAACAGTAAGTAACTTGCCTATGGAGCCACAAGAGGTGAGACACCACCTTTGGGCTTGACCCGCACAGCCTGCCCCCATGCCAGGATTCCCCTGGAGAGCACAGGCATTGTCTGAGGCTGAAGATAGGCTCTTGTGCCCTGAGAGGCAGTGGAGAGCCAGTGAAAAGGAAAATGAAATGACAGAGGGAGAAGTGACTTGACCTACGTGAACTGGGGCAAGGTAAAAGGATAAAGAGTATATAGGGGCGCCTGGGTGACGCAGTCGGTTAAGCGTCCGACTTCAGCCAGGTCACGATCTCGCGGTCTGTGAGTTCGAGCCCCGCGTCAGGCTCTGGGCTGATGGCTCGGAGCCTGGAGCCTGTTTCCGATTCTGTGTCTCCCTCTCTCTCTGCCCCTCCCCAGTTCATGCTCTGTCTCTCTCTGTCCCAAAAATAAAATAAAAAACGTTGAAGAGTATATAGAAAAATCCCCAAAGGCAAGGGATTTAAAAGCAAAAATGAACTACTGGGACCTTATGAAGATAAAAATCTTCTGCACAGCAAAGGAAACAACCAACAAAACTAAAAGGCAACCAACGGAATGGGAAAAGATATTTGCAAATGACATATCGGACAAAGGGCTAGTATCCAAAATCTATAAAGAGCTCACCAAACTCCACACCCGAAAAACAAATAACCCAGTGAAGAAATGGGCAGAAAACATGAATAGACACTTCTCTAAAGAAGACATCCGGATGGCCAACAGGCACATGAAAAGATGCTCAACGTCGCTCCTTATCAGGGAAATACAAATCAAAACCACACTCAGATATCACCTCACGCCAGTCAGAGTGGCCAAAATGAACAAATCGGGAGACTATAGATGCTGGAGAGGATGTGGAGAAATGGGAACCCTCTTGCACTGTTGGTGGGAATGCAAATTGGTGCAGCCGCTCTGGAAAACAGTGTGGAGGTTCCTCAGAAAATTAAAAATAGACCTACCCTATGACCCAGCAGTAGCACTGCTAGGAATTTACCCAAGGGATACAGGAGTACTGATGCATAGGGGCACTTGTACCCCAATGTTTATAGTAGCACTCTCAACAAGAGCCAAATTATGGAAAGAGCCTAAATGTCCATCAACTGACGAATGGATAAAGAAATTGTGGTTTATATACACAATGGAGTACTACGTGGCAATGAGAAAGAATGAAATATGGCCCTTTGTAGCAACATGGATGGAACTGGAGAGTGTGATGCTAAGTGAAATAAGCCATACAGAGAAAGACAGATACCATATGTTTTCACTCTTATGTGGATCCTGAGAAACTTAACAGAAATCTATCGGGGAGGGGAAGGAAAAAAAAAGAGGTTAGAGTGGGAGAGAGGCAAAGCATAAGAGATTCTTAAAAACTGAGAACAAACTGAGGGTTGATGGGGGGTGGGAGGGAGGAGCAGGTGGGTGATGGGTATTGAGGAGGGCACCTGTTGGGATGAGCAGTGGGTGTTGTATGAAAACCAATTTGACAATAAATTTCATATATTAATAATAAAATAAAATAAAATAAAATAAAATAAAAAGAGTGTAGAGAAAAGAAAGCTAAAAGGGAATAAAAGAGCATCTGATTTCACTCAAGATTTGGTGGCCCTGGTGACTGAGTCTCTCACTTTTGTGACCTCCTGCCTTCTCCCTGTCCCTCCCTGCTCTCTTCTTTCTTTGCTCTCCTAGAGAGCTACCCCCTGACCTCTCCAGCACCACATACTCACATAGCAGGGCACATTTGCCAGATGTTAACCACAACTCTTCCTCTCTTCCTGCGATCTCAGACTTCTGGAAGAGTCCCCCAAAAAACAAAACCATAGTTTTAAAGATGCTGGACCATTCTTGCAAGACTTACAAGGGAGGAGAGATTGACCCCTAAACACACCTCTAGCCCATTTAAAAAGTTCATGCTGGGGAGTGAAGAGAGAGAATTTCTCTGGAGACCATTACCAATGCAACATGCACTTTCCACCCCAACTCGGACCCTAGAGAAGAGGCTTGAAGGGGACCATTTGAGAGCTTGGTCTACATTTCCTGGATTATAAAGGGCATAGAGACTGGTCTGTGACTCACACTGCCTTTGCTAGAATCTATCTCAACCACATATTAGGTAGCCAATAAATATTTGTTGAATGATTGAATAGATGAATGAGTGAATGAATGAACACCTGAAAAGTGGAAAAGTGAGAGGCTATGACCCAACTAAAGAAGAGACAGGCAGAGGAGACATGCACATTAGTACACAACAGTTACAGAAAGTACATCAACACGTGCTTGCACAAAAGCTTATAGAATGAATGAACACAGTGAGGAAACCAAGGCTGTATGTCAACTAAACATGCTTTCATCATATTAGACATTTTGGCAGAAAATGCCACAATGGCCCAGGAATTCTCCCCATCTTCCTTAAATAGCTCTGGCCTCAATCCTTAGGAGGAAGACCAGAGAAAACACAGGAAATATTCCAGATGGAAAAAAAAATCTCTGGACATAAAAGTGGTTATCTCTGGTTGATAAGAGATTCTGGTCCCTGAGCCTTCACTGACTTGCCTCTGTCCTGGTGTGATTTTTTCTTCTACTCCTAAATGTTCGACTTTAACCTCAGTCCAGTCCTTGCTACATCACAACTGTTGACAGTAGAAGGGAAAGGTGACAGAGTCTCACTCCCCACTCCAATCAGCACACTGAGAACCTTGTGCAGCACATCAGCCCGGAGATCCAGGTGAAGTCCCCACTGTTGTTCCGGCAGTGAACGGCATTTGTCAGTATGCATCAGCTCTTTTAACAACAAGACTTTGTTTACTCATGGTGAAAATCCTCCATTGCAATTAAGCAGTGAAACTGCACTTATCACCTATCCTAATGCCCCAGAACAATTCCTGAATTAGACCCTGTATCTGTGCTCCAAGATTCTCCATAATCAACAGTGTGCTTCCATAAATACATCCAATTCAGCTACAGCAATAAAAGAGAAGTATGGATTTTCATGCAAACATACATTTGAAAGAGCAAATGTAAATGAGAATCCTCAAGGTGTGCCTTTGCACTTGGACTTTGAATGCCGTTCACCAGGATGGATTCACCAATCCTTCCGATGCTCTCACGAAGAGAAAGATCAAACCAGGTTCCAACAGTGACCCACACCAAATCTCACCATACTTCCAATATCCAAGTGATCAAACGAAAGCAGCCAGGGTAAACAAGTACAGGCTATGTGATTTTCAAGATCTATTTATCCAGTCCTATTTGGGATAGGGAGAGATTCCAAGGCAAGGAAATTCCAGAAGGCCCCATATGAGGAGCCAAGCCTTTGATATAACTTTCTGTCGCTCTTTGCTTCCCCATGAAAATCTCTCATTACTCCATCCAAATAACTTTCAAAACCACAGCTTCCTCTGTGTCTTGCAAGAAGAAAATCTGTGCACTTGTACTGGGGTAAGCGGTGTACCAAGTACCTGCCCTCACTCCTCCCGTCATCTGAAGGGAAGGAGGCCTGAGCCCATCAATAGCTTAGTTCAGCTTGTTCCTGAATGGAAAAGGGAGGATCAAAGGGCCAGAAATATTCATTTATGAGGAAAAGCAAAAGAATTAAATATGCAGAACTTGGCCAAATGACGCCAAAAGGGGGAAATAAATACCAATGAATATTTGAAGGGTGTAACCAAGCACCAGAAAGAGGGACTTTTTAAAAAAGATGGTTCAAGTGTTTGTAACTAGGAGAGACTGAGGAAAGCAAAGGAAAATCTGAAATTAAAAAAAAAAAAAAATTCTACCTCAGCAAAGGCTCTAATACAGAGGAAACTGGTTTCAATACAACCTCCAGACTCAAAGCTTCTACTCTCTCTACAATTTCTATGTTTCCACTTCCAATCCATTTCTCAGATGTGCTCATGTTGACTTAGAAATATAAGCTTGAGTGTTGCCTCTTGGGTCTATATTTCCTATGTATTTTCTGCATGTACTTTGTTGCCTCTGGTGTCTATTTTCTCTGCACTTCCTGTGTGCACTCCCTACTGCGTGAGCTGGAAAAGGCCTGGTCTTGCAGCACTAAAGGCCAACAGGTGTGCATCATTTCCAGAACAAACAAATAAGTTCAGTAATGATGATTTTAGGAATAAAATACCAAGCAAAGAATCCCTCCATGTTAGTGACTCCTACACCTCAAACAGACCTGAAGTAAGTTCTGGAAGAGACCTAAGGGCTTCTCAGTCTTCTCCAAGCTCTCTGGAGGGGAGATGGCTGAAGTCAGCTGAATATAGCCAGAAAATACATCTTAACAGTTTTCTCCTGAGATATACTATATGGCAAGTCCTTCTGGAATTTCTAGATGGAAAGAAATATGTACAGTGAGAACAGCTTTTCTGAGAGTCTTTCGACACATTTATTCCCAGATGGGCTCAGTGCAAAAGTGAAAATTACATTTTTAAGGAGTGAAGAAAATTTCAACAAAGGTTTGGTTTAAGTTTAAACTGAAGATGTAGGCCTCTCTTTCACCTGATTGGTTTGTGAGGGGGTCTAAGCTTTAGTTACAAGCTCTTATTTAGCTCATGCTCTGCAGCAGACAGGACACTAAACTGTCAATCTGTAGAGTTCAAATTCCTCCTTCATCATTGAAATATCCAAATGACCTCAGATAAGTCACCTTTCTTTTCCAGACCAGTTTCCTTACATCTAAAAAAGGGAATTAGACTAAACTGGTGGGTCTTTTTTTTAAAACATTTTTTTCTTAGGCAGCAGAATCCCTTTTTAAATATAATATGGCAGTAAAGCCCAATAATATAAACTGCATCAAAATCTTTCTGGTTAGGGGCGCCTGGGTGGCCCAGTTGATGAAGTGCCCAACTCGATTTTGGCTCAGGTCATGATGTCAGGACCAGTGGTAAGATGGAACCCCGTTTCTGTGACAGCACAGAGCCTGTTTGGGATTCTCTCTTTGCCTCTCTCTCTCTCTCTCTCTCTCTCTCTCTCTCTCTCTCTCAAAATAAATAAACTTAAAAGAAATCTTTTTTAAACCTTTCTGGTTAAAACAAAACTGAGTGACCCAGAACTTAACCCCACCCACAAATCCCACACTGAAGATCATGACTCTCAGTACGCCCTCAGAAACCAGAGAGGCACCTCCCATGGGCCACCATCCCTCCCCAAAAAGAACACTTTGGAAGTCACTAGAGTCCATGTTTTTCAGGTCTTTTCCAACTCTCGTTCTCTAGGATTTAAATAGCAGCAAGCAAGGCAGCAAGCTGGGTAATAGTGACACAGTTGATCCTCAAGACCCTGCTGATTAATGGATTAAAATGACAGGAACTGGTGGCCCAGTGGGCACCTGGCTGACTCCAGTTAGTTGAGTGTCCAACTTCAGTTCAGGTCATGATCTCATGGTCCGTGAGTTTGAGCCTCATGATGGGCTCTGTGCTGACAGCTCAGAGCCTGGAGCCTGCTTCGGATTCTGTGTCTCCCTCCCTCTCTCTCTCTGCCCCTCCCTCACTCACACTCTGTCTCTCTCTGTCTCTCAAAAATAAACAAAACATTTAAAAATTTTTAATACGAATAAAGTTCAAAATCTAAAGGAAGCACGCTCACAAGACAAAGAGGCATAAGAACAGAAACAAGAAAGTTGACCTCTAATCTCTCTTGCTCTCTCTCACTTTCTCTCACTCTCTCTCTTCACCAGCCCCTTCCCTCTCTTCCTCCCTCCCTCTTCCTTTCCTTCTTCCTCACATTCCTCAGACCAAGCCCAGAGGAGACCCAAAAGCCAGACAGATGCCCAAAGCCATGCCTCATGGGATGTAATACAGAGAAATATGTGTTGAAGAACTGGGGCCAGGTAAGCCAAAACTCACAGAGGCGGGCCCAGGGAGGCTCTAAAACTAAGCACAGAGGATCAACCAGGAGGGGGTTCAGGTGCTCACTGGGTTTTGGGTGCCTCTAGGCTCAGATTTAAACACTCTGGGAAGAGGAGGGTGTCCAGGGGAATCCAGAGCAGAGAAATCTGAAGGCTTCCCCAAAAGCTCACCCAGCAATTTAGGCTGGCTTCACAGGAAAAGGGACTGATCATCAACCAGTTGTCCAGCTTGAAGATGACGCTCCTACACACATTGTTAAGCTGGTCCCACCCATCAGGGAGCAATTTGGCAGACATATCAAAATATAAAATCTGTATACTATGTGTCACAGCCATTCCACTACAAGTATATCTTCCAGATAGACCTGCATGTGTACACAAAAATATCTCTGCAAAGATGTTCACTGAAGCATGTTGCAATCATAAAGACTGGAAACTACCTAAATACTGATTTATTGGGATAGATGAATATATTTAGGTTTGCTCATACAGTGGGATACTCTGTAACCATTAAAAAGAATGAGTCAACTCTTTATTGGTGGCAAGGAAAAAGCTTTAACATCTAATGTTAAGTGAAAAGAACAAAGTACAGATATTGTCTACAAAACGGTCCCTTATATCTTATGCAAACATGATATATACATATGTATGCCTGTATATTCGTGGGATATTTCTACAAAGACACACACAAAATGCTAATAATGGTTGCCTTCAGGAGAACGTTTGAGGTGAGGAACGGGGAGATAACTCTGGCAGGGAAAGGCTTTTTGTTAAATACCCTTTCATACACTGATTCCATTTGTCTTTTTAATGTGCGTAGAGACATTTAAAAGAAAACAAAAATAAGAACAAAACATGTCAAATTGATGCAGCTTTCAAGAAACCATTGTATGCTTTAGTAGTCCAAAGATCAGTTGTTGTCTTCATTTGACGGTGGTGAGCAATGAGAAAAGTACTGGATACAAGACCAGAAGACCAGGTTTCCAGTCATGTCCTCACCGTCTCATTCTATATATTCTCCCGGGGCCATCACACTTGATCTTGTTGTTTCAACTCTTGTCTTTGGACTAATCTCCCATAAATCTAAATCTGCAGATCACATCTGTCAAAATAACTAAAGACCCTTCTATCCTATTGTTTATTAAATATAGCCCCCACCCCCTGAATCACCTACTGACAATTCAAACTTAAAATGCCCAAACCTCCCACGTTTGCCTCCTGCTATATCCCCGTCTCAAGGAATGACAGATATCCAAGTCAGGAACCAAGTCTGCCTTTTTTCCCCTCATAAATGGCTGCATGAGCTAGGTGGTCTCCAGCTCCCTTCCCTCCTCTAAGAAGCAGCATTCCTGGGGTGCCTGGGTGGCTCGGTAGGTTAAGCGTCCGACTTCAGCTCAGGTCATGAGTTAGCAGTTCGTGACTACGACCCCCACATCGGGCTCTGTGCTGACAGCTCAGAGCCTGGAGCCTGCTTCGGATCCTGTGTCTCCCTCTCTCTCTGCCCCTCTCCTGCTCTCTCTCTCTCTCTCTCTCTTTCTCTCTCAAAAATAAATAAACATTAAAAAAAAAAAAACATTTAAAGAAGCATCGTCCCTGGCATATCATGCTCATAAGCTTGGGCTTTGGACTCCAAATCCCAGCCCTGCTGACTTATGATGGTGTGACCCTGGGCAGTGTATTCAATCTTCTAAACCCAAATTTCCTCATCTGAAAAATACAGGTACTAACTCTACCTGCCTTGAAGGATTTTGTGAGAAATAGGAGGCTACTCTAAGGACTTAGCACAGGGGACGCTCTATGTGTTGTGCTCCAACCCAGCTATGCTCAGTCTCTGCTCCTAGTTCAGGCTCCCAACCAATCTACATGCATCTTCCTGCTCTGCTTACTGTCTATCACATCAGCTGGCTTCCTTCCTTTACAACATACATCATAATATGTAATTACCTTGAACATTAGTTTGTTTATTGTCTGTCTCACCCCAACTAGAATGTAAACTCCAGGAGGTTGGTGATTTTATTTTTCAGGCTCCCCACTCTGGTTCTAGCCCCTAGCACCGTGGCTGGCTGATGCAAACTTATTGGATGAAAAATGAGTAAAAGGGGGTTAGCTGCTAGGTGCTGTTGACCCGCACAACTCCTCGCTAGAGGAGACTGATGATATTTCTCTCATAGGGTGACTGTAAGAATTGCTAATCCCACTTTATAGAGGCTCAGAACAGTTAAGCGTGTGCCCAAAGTTTCCAGCTATTAAGTGGCAGAGCCAGGATAAGAACCCATCCCTTTTTTTCAATCCAAACTGTTCCCTCAACCACTAGACTACTCGAAGGCAGTATATTCCCTTGACTGGAGTTATATACATACAACTCCTGCCTGGCTCCTAATTACATGCTTCAAACAACAATCATGTTCGACCTTTCAATTCTGCATTGCCTGAAACACCACTAATGGGAAATCCTATAATGAATGGGAAATCTCACTAATCTATGCTATTGCACATTTATCCCCTGCAGTCCCCTCCCGCCGACCCTTGAAAGGTCTTTGCTGGAGGCAGAAAACAGAAGACATACTGGAGCCGTGCAACACTTTGAAACATCCCGGGTGAAGCTCAGAATTATTCACAATTACCAAATAACCAAGGTGACTGACTGTCATTTGAATATCACCAAAGTCATAAGAAGTAGTCACATGGAAAGTCTTCTTACATTTGGAGAAGGAAAGAAAAGCAACTAAAAAGGAACACTGAAATCTCAGAGGCTGATTAAAGGCTCCGGGTGTTGTCATTTTTGAGGTTACATAAAGTTTATGAGCATTGCCTGCCTTAATGCTGTTGTTGTTATTGAGCTATTCGGCATTTGTAAAGTTCCTGCCTATAAAGCCCACAAAAATACAAGAAGTTGTGAGTAATTCCTTTGTTTTTGGATATAAATTCTACCATTGGCAAGCAGGAAAACCTTTTAGACACAAAGGTTCAGAGGAAGAGAGCGGGAAATGTAAACACTGCCTTGGCCAGGATACTAATAATATGTAGCACTGGCCTTAGAAGAGTGAATCACAGAATAAACAAGCACCTGTTATTGATTAACCAATCAGATGTATGTTCTGGGGAAGATGCCTTTGAAGCCTAGGTTGAAAATGCTCAGCAAGAAAAAGCTTCCACATTTCTGTTTTTCTCTTATCCAATGGAATGGGAAGATAATAGTTTGTGCTCAAAATCCAAACAGCATATTCGGTCCCCTTAAAAACAAATTGCTCCATTTTCCTAGTGAACAAGTTAAGAACTATGGTTTAGTCTTTAGAAGCCAATTCATTCAGAATTTGTAATTAATTCCATCTCCAAACAGTCAAACTGAGTGTCCTATAGGAAAAACACAGCTCAATGGAATGCTGTTTTGGACGCATGTAAATATGGTCACCAGTATGATCTACACATACAAATCTTACAGGATCAAGCCCCAAAACTCACTGGCATCTCAGTTAAATGGATCTTTCAATGACAGAGATCTTTAATAGCTGAAGAAAGTGGCAAATGGCAACAGGCAGCTCCAACATATTAGAGAACATACTAGAGAACAGGCCGCTCCAACATACTCAAAATGTGGTTTGTGAACCACTTTTTTCACGAATACCTTGGAAGCTTCTCCAAACACAGATTTCTAGGCCCCACATGAGTCCTAGAATTTCATGGGTTGGGTCCATTACTCTGCAAAAACAAACAAACAAAAAACGCTTCTCAGGTGAATATTTTACATTCTAGCATTTTAGAGGCACTGGATTATAAAAATCAGGACACCTACTCAGACCAAGGAACCTAGGCTTTGCACATCTACACATGTAGAAAAGGTGTAGACAAATAGCAAAAACAAACTTCCATTTTGGTGGAAACAAAAAGGGAAATATCTTTATAAAATAATCAAAACCATACAGATACCTCATTTCACCTTTTTCTCTTCTTCCTTCAATAAAGCAGAGGGAGACTTTTTCAGGCACAGAAAGTCTCACCTCCTCTTACAATAAGAAATAAATAAACGGTCATTTCACGCACTCTAAAACTAATAAACAGGAAGAACAATGGATTTAGAGACATAGGGAAATGATGAATCAAGTTCTGGACATTAGTGCACAAAACAATTATTAATAAGTTAATTAATAAATACAATTAATTAATAATTAATAAATCAATTATTAAATATTAATTGTTTGATTAAATTAATGAATGAATGAATTATTAATTCATTATTAAATACAATGCTCCAGTTTGAGCATTGTAGGGCCATCCAAGTGAAGTTTTCCTTTGGTCAGCTGAGTATTCTGATCTCAAACTCAAGAAGAGGTCTAGAATCAACAACATAGAAATGATACTAGAAGCCTTGAAGATAAAGTGTGTAGAATGGCAAAAAAAAGAATAAGCACAGAAATTTCGGGAACATCTGAAGTAAAATTCCTCAGCAAAGAACAAAGAGAGCTGAGAAAGTGACGTGATGGAAACAAACGAAAAAACGTCAAGAGAAAGGAATGATCAACACTGTCAACTACACAAGAAAGAGCATATAATCTAAGTCGAGGAAGTACCTAGTGAATTTGATGACTGGATCACTGGTAATCTCTGTAAGAGATGCTTCCAGAGAATACTGTGCTAGGAAGCCAGATTGAGGAGCAACAGGAAAGTTAGGAAGTCAAGATAACAAGGATCATATCTGAAGAAGTTTGACTGGTAAGGAAGAAGTTCTGGTAGTCAGAGAGCGATGTTTTAGAAGGCGGATACAGGTACTTATCTGGGTACCAAGGGAAAGAATCAACAGAGAGAGGTAGTAGCAATATATAGAATGGAGGGTAATGGATGGACAAGCTCCAGGGAGAAGAAGAGGATATGTGATATAAAAGCACAGAGGGAGAATTGGCTTTAAATAGGAGAACAGATGTTCAGAAAGGAATATTTTACTTGGATGCTAGAGTGAGGGATAATGGGAAAGTTAGGTGCAGAGGAGTCTGCAGGTGAGGAAGGAAGGAGAGAAATGAGGAAAGTCACAACAACCACAATTTTCCCTCTGAGATAGAAAAAAGGGGGCATCTGTTTAGACAGAAGGTGGAGGGATTAGAGTAGACAGTTGAGAAGGTAAGAGGATTTGGAATAGCTATAATAGGAAATAGGAAAGGAAGCTGACCAGGAGCGAGTGAAAAGGCTGATGAGCTGAGGTGAGGCCCGATTAAGGTCAGAGGCCACTAGTCAGATCAATTGCACATCTGGGCAATTCTCTCCAGCAACATTCAGTATCCTGGTGACAGAAGTAGAGAAGATCACAATGGTGGGCACCTTAAGTGGGGTAGAGGTGAAGGTCATGAGAGTCAAAGAGGTTAAATAATTGTAGGTGGAAATGTAAATGGAAACTGAAAGCAATCAGGAAATGGAATGAAAAATAAACCTATAAGCTAGGTTCCAAAGTCCCCATAAATATTGGGTAAGCCAACATTTAAGATGAGGAGCAGGGGAAGTAGCATAGCTAGACCACATAAATTTCAAAGGAAAAGAGACTTTCACATGAGGATCCAAGAGAAATGCTTTAGTGGGACATGAAGAAACACAAACACCTCCCTTGGCCTACTGATGTGTGGAATATAAAGTATTTCCTCAAAAGGGCCACTGAGGAAGCAGGTTCTAGGGAAGAATAAATTTCAGTTAAAGTGAAAGGTGAAGAGAATTTCTGTAAGAAGTCTAGGATATAGAAAAGTTAATTTAAAATAAAATGAGTTTGGGGGGTGCCTGGGTGGCTCAGTCAGTTAAGCGTCTGACTTCGGCTCAGGTCATGATCTCGCGGTTTGTGAGTTCGAGCCCCGTATTGGGCTCTGTGCTGACAGCTCAGAGCCTGGAGCCTGCAAGCAAAGAATAAGGCAGATGTTTATTCATAGATGGGGAAATAAACGTATGTAATATAATCAAGTTCACATAACAGGTATGTCTAATTTGATTCTATTTTTGTAGGAAAATAGAGACTAAATACAATAATAATAACAAGCATTTACATAGCCCTTCCTATGTATCAAGCACTATTCTAAGCACTTCACGTACATTAACTCATTTAATCCTCACAACAACCTTATTATCGTCCCTCTGTTGCAGATGAGGACACTGAGGCACAGAGAGGCCAAGTACTTTCCCAACATTACACAGCTAATATGCACTGAAGCAGTATTTGAGATCAGGCAGCTGGATCCAAGAATCTGAAAGGTTAACCACTATACATACTGACTACATATGTTTACACATATATTCATGCTGAGATCAATACATACATAAAAGAAAACTGATAATTAGAAAAATTTAACTTTTTGTATTATTCATCCCTCCCTGACTTCCTTCAATCCTTACCTCTCTCCGTCTCAACCTTCTTTATCTCCAATTCCCTCCAACCAAGCCTTACAAGAGCAATCTACAATACCTATTGTATTAGGTATTAACTAATTACAAGCCATAATTTACATTTTAATTGATAACCCTTCAAAAGCAAAGTAATTTTACCATCCAAAAGAATGAGGCCATAATAGAATAGTAGAGTGATAAGTAGGGAGGTTTGCATTTTGGGGAAAGAGGGCTAAAATTCATTGTAATGAATGACCATACACTCTCAAGTTGTCTGTACATGTATACATGAGTGCATGTGTTTGTAATATGTGTGTGTTGTTAATATAACTTTGAGATTATAAATGGAAACTGTGCTTTCTAAATAAATAAATAAATAATTTTTTTTAAATTTTTTTAACGTTTATTTTATTTTTGAGACAGAGAGAGACAGAGCATGAACGGGGGAGGGTCAGAGAGAGGGAGACACAGAATCTGAAACAGGCTCCGGGCTCTGAGCTGTCAGCACAGGGGCCCGATGCGGGGCTCGAACTCACGGACCGCAAGATCATGACCTGAGCCGAAGTCGGCCGCTTAACCGACTGAGCCACCCAGGCGCCCCAAATAAATAAATTTTTAAAAAAATTTTAAGAATGTAGGAAAACCAGTAATGTTACTCTTAAATATGACTAGTGAGAGTATGTATTGTCACCTCCTTTTCAGAAAACAAATTGGCCACTTGAATCAAAAGCTTTAAAATATCTGTAATCATTTTTTTAATCTTTTAATGTTTATTTATATTTGACAGAAAGACAGAGTCCGATTGGGGGAGGGACAGACAGAGAGACACAGAATTTGAAGCAGGCTCCAGGCTCTGGGCCATCAGCACACCGTCTGATGTGGGGATTAAACTCACCAACTGGGGCGCCTGGGTGCCTCAGTCGGTTGAGCGCCGACTTCGGCTGGGGTCACGATCTCGCGGTCCGTGAGTTCGAGCCCCGCATCGGGCCCCTGTGCTGACAGCTCAGAGCCCGGAGCCTGTTTCAGATTCTGTGTCTCCCTCTCTCTGACCCTCCCCCATTCATGAAGCCAAAATTCATGCTCTCTCTGTCTCAAAAATAAATAAACGTTAAAAAAAAAAATTTAAAGAAAAATAAAAAAATAAATAAAAAATAAATAAATAAACTCACCAACTGTGAGATCATGACCTGAGCAGAGGTCAAATGCTTAACCGACTGAGCCACCCAGGTGCCCGAAAATATTGGTAATGATTAAGAATAATGTTTTTGCAAGAATAAATGACATGGAAAGAGAATCATGACAAAACAGATGAACATAAGGGAAGGGAAACAAAAATAATATAAAAACAGGGAGGGGGACAAAAACATAAGAGACTCTTAAATAAGGAGAACAAACAGAGGGTTACTGGAGGGGTTGTGGGAGGGGGGATGGGCTAAATGGGTAAGGGGCATTAAGGAATCTACTCCTGAAATCATTGTTGCACTATATGCTAACTAACTTGGATGTAAATTTTAAAAATAAATTAAAGAAAAAGAATAAAAAAGAAAAGAGCATGAAAAAATTATAAAGAGGGGTGCTCCCCTGACTCAGCCGGTGGAGTATGTAACTCTCGACCTCAGAGTTGTGAGTTAGAGCCCCACATTAGGTGAAAAGATAACTTAAAAATAAAATTTTTTTAAAGAGTAAAAAAAATAAATAAATAAAAAAGAAAAAGAGAAAAAGAATCATGATGTATTGGTAGGTGAAAAAGTTTACAAAAGGTCATGTATGTTATGATCCCAATTTTGTAACTATAGGTATACATTTATATACGTACACACGCACATACACATATACAGTGTTCGTATAGATATGCATAGAAAAATTACTGAAAAGACATCAAAGTATTAACATTAATTGCCTCTGGGAGTTATGGTAATTTTTCCTTATTTATGATTCTCTCTACTTTCACACTTTCTACAATGTAAAGTTAATATATCCGCATTTAGGGGAAAACATTTTAAAAACGGATTCTTCTAAAACATGCAGCAATATAAGTGAAATAAGTCAGTCAGAGAAAGACAAATACCCAAATAAACCATATGGTTTCACTTGTATGAGGAATCTAAAAAACAGAACAAACAAAACAAGCAAACAGACTGTAAATACAGAGAACATGCTAGTGGCTGCAGGTGGAAGGAGTGAAATAGATAAAGGGGATTAGAAGGTACAAGCTTCCAGTTATAAAATAAATAAGGCAAGAAGATGACAGTACAGTGTAGAGGAACATAGTCAATGCTATTGTAATAACATTGGATCGTGACAGATGGTAACTAGATATCTCATGGTAAGCGCAAAGTAACGTAGAGAATTGTTGAGACATATGTTGTAGTCCTGAAACTAATATAATACTGTATGTCAATTATATTTCAATGACAATTTTTTTAAAAAAGAAAAAAAATAAGATGGAGTAAGAAAAGCAAGTACTCAGGACGAGAGAGAAAAAAGGGAGAAAAGATAACTACAAAGGACAATACGGATACAAAAGGAACTTGCTAAGATATCATGCCTGTAGAGATAATTCAGAAGATGAAGACAAGACACATCCAAAGATGAATACGAAAAGGCTAAAATACCTGGTCAGGAAGTGGAAGCCAAAAGTGACCTGAGGCCTGCATTATTTGGAAGGACAACAAAAAGAACCATTTTCCTTATGTTTACACTGAGAAGATCAAGAAAGGTGTAAGTGTTATTTGGGGCAAATGGAGTAAAACTAATATAATTTGCATTTCCCAGTGCATGCAAACATGGAAATAACAATAGGCGGTAATAATGGACACAAATACTCTTTCTCTGGCTTCAACCCTACCCATTCTGCTGAACTTCTAACCGACACAGAGACATACACACACCCCAGAAGTTCCTTTTATATGGCTGTTGGAATTTCCAAAGCCAAATAGAGATAATACCGAGTCATCCAGTTTTCACTGCTATAACTGCCATTTTTCTCCTTTCCTGTGCTGGTTCTCCATGGAGAGTTCTCAGTTACGGTCCACACCCAAGGCAGCAGCAACTGCTGTTGCCTAAAAAGCCATCACCTCTGTCAACATCTTTCCTGCTGATAACACCAGTTCTCATAGCTTGTGCTCTCAATGGCCCACAAAAGCTACTAAGAAATGGCCATTTAATGTTGGCTTGCTCACCCTGGGTTTGGGCATAATTGGGGGGGAGGGCTAGGGCAGAGAACAACTGAAATGACACATGGGGGACTGTGCTCAGAATTGCCTCTCCTTTTGATAACTGGCCCACCCTCCTTGGACCACCTTCTTGGCCTCCAAGAATTCTCTCATGTCCCTCTGCCTTTTCTGCTAATTCTATCTCTGGAAGATCCTCAGACCTTCAAATAAAGAACACACACTGTCACTCTGGGTCCATAATCGTTTGGGCATGCAAGCTCATATCTAACTTCTCAGCTAAAGCTGAGATTCCTGCTGGGCTAATGAAGGACAGTCAGAAACCATGACTCTTTAGCTTCTGTTTTGCTTCCAGCTTATCAGAAAATATCTTCTGGACATGGGGACCAAGGAGGAAATAAAACCCATGGTAAATGAAAAGCTGTGGTTTTCACCTAGATATTCAAAATAGTCATGTCCCCTGGCTCTGACACGTCACCTACCACCTCTGAAAATCTGCAGATGAAATGGCTGGTCATAATCAGTAATTAGTGAGAATTCACAGAAAATCACAGGAGGGGTGCTGGACACAGCCAGTCAGTCCCATTTTTAAGCACAGGAAAGAAAGAGAATTCACAAATGTGAGAATGGTGAATTTGAGCACCATATGGGCAAAACTCTAGATTTCTTTTGTATGTAGTAGCTATTCAGTCTCTGGCCACAGACTCAAGAAATTTAACTTTCTTGAGTTTTCACAACTACTGAATTTCTCAGTGTGAGTGCTCATTTCCAGGCTAATGGAAAATTTTAACTTCAGGGTTTTCTGACATTACTCCCTGATCCTTGGGTCATATATAGAACCAAGATGTGAGACAGGTAGAGTAGGGCACTGGGGTGTAGGTGGAAATATGCTCTTTTAGTTTCCTCTAAGACTTCGTGTTCTTGTGGCCATTTGGGGTCCCAAAATGCTAATCTTTCAGGGGAAAAAAAACAGTAATCACTGATAATTAATTCTGCTGTACCAGGTTTATTGCACCTTTTTTTTCCATAGCATTATGATCATGGTGTCTCCAGGGTATCAAGATTTCAGTAGAAGAGTCTAAAAGGTTTCATGATGTTTCTGAAAAAAATGGATAAATGTGGCTAGATTCCAGCATAGTCAATCTATTTCTAACCTAGCTAATCATGATAAAGATGAGAGGCAGTCTATGTCAGTGACTAAGAGTATAGATTCTGAAATCTAAATGCCCAGGTTCAAATTCCATCTATTTCACTACTGTAGATGTGCCCAATGGAAAGTACTTAATTTTTCCCCACCTCAGTTTTCTCATCTATAAAAATGGGGATGATCATAATTTTAACTTTGTGGCAGGGACTACTAATGTTCAGCAAATATCTAATGCTTTGCTAATTTATCGGTCCTCATGGGTCCAGATGAAGTCCTATGACTAATACAGGCTAATGAGATGTGAGTGGAAGACAAAGATGTGAGCCCTTAAAAACATCTTGGCCCTTAAAAACATCTATTGGTTTCCTCCATTCTCTTTCTCCCTCCCTTCCTTTCTCTCTGTCACCCTCTTTCCCTCTCTGCCTGTCTCACTCACTCCCTCTCCTCTCCCTTTGCAATGGCAGCCTTGGAGATCACATGTTCCAGATGGAAATGGCTTGGTTTGCCAAGTCATCACGTAAAGGAAAGAGCTACCCTGAAGAGTTATGCAGCCCACATTGGAAAATGATATGAATGAGAAATAAACTTATATTGAATGAAGACATTGGGATTTTGAGGTTTGTCTACTGAGACAGAGCTAATTATCCTGCCCAAGAGGATAATAAAGCACTCACCACAGTACCTGCCAAATGAAGTATACCCAGTAAATGTAAGTAATATTTGTGGTCATCATCATCAGTAGTGGAAAGGCTTCAAAATATTGTGGGCTTCAAAATATTTGGGATTAATAAGAGACTCTTAAATACTGAGAACAAACTGAGGGTTGATGGGGGTGGGGGAGAGGGGAAAGTGGGTGATGAGCATTGAGGAGGGCACCTGTCAGGATGGGCACTGGGTGTTGTATGGAAACCAACTTGACAATAAATTATATTTAAAAAAATTAAAAAATAAAAAAACACAAAAATTTTTAAAAAAGAATATTTGAGATTAACTCCTAACTTACTATCAACAACAATGCATTTTGCCTCTCAGGACTTCATTTTATAAACAGAGGTAACCAACCTAGCCTCATGAGATTGTCGTGGGAATTAACATAGAGATGTAAAAAAAATTTTTGGAACTGACACATCAATGTTAAATATTTTTACCAAATGATTGTTGATTATTTCTAATTATTCACTGCCACCCATTGCCATACTTCTAGAACCTTCCTATAAAAGGAGTACGCACCCTCATCCTACTGATGTTGGGCTTGGTCGTGTGACTTGTTCTGACCAATTGTATGTGAGGGGATATGGCACGTACACACGCAAGCAGAAGCTTTAAGAACCATTGTGTGTGGATTAGCAATATCTCTCGTTCTCCCTTTGACATGAAATCACCCATTAGGATTTCTCCTTTTTCCTGGCCTTGCAAATGAAGACAAATGGAGCAGAGGCATGACTGAGCAGTAGTCAGCATAAACTGTGAGTGAGAAATAAACTCTCACTGTTGGAAGGCACTAAGATTTGGGGGTTGTTTATTAATACAGCATAACCTAACTATGCTTTAGCGGAGTTATATATTAACCAAAGGGTATTGACTAATAGAGTAAAAGTCAATGTAGGCAAAGACGTCCAGCAATTTGCTGCAGTTTTCCTTCCGTGACATTTTTCTAAAACAGCTTTTATTTTAACCAATGATTTGAAAGAGGAAATTGTGTGCAAGTGTGCATATGAAAAATATCCTGAGGCTTAATTGCTAATTGTTTGCAGGACAGAATGAAGATTCAAAACAAGATAAATAAACTGAAACAATGGGCTAGGTCTAGCAAGAAGTCACTTAACTAGAAGAAATGGAAGATCCTCCCCACAACTGCTGGATAAGGGAGATAGCAGTTCCCATGAAGTTTTATTTGATAGTCAATAGAATAAAAGGCAAGAGTATGAATTGGCTGCCAAAAAACAAATGGATCCCATGCTGCATCCATAGAAATGTGGTGCCCCAAATGGAGTTTTAAGTGTGATCATTTTAATTTATTAAATTCCCCCCTCAAAGTGTAGAACTTAAACTGAAAAGACTTAAATTTGGTTTAACTCCAAAAAGACAGTCACTAAGTTGTACATGCCACTTGTAAATCTTGTAGGAGAGAAGAAAAGGGAAATTTAAGGGGGGTGTGGGGCAGAGAATAGGAGGCCACCACCATAAGGGTGTCTAAATATATGAATTTAAATATTTGAAAACTTGTCTTTTGGAATAGGCATGAGAATTATTCTGCATGACTCTTAAGCATAAAACAAAGTCATAGTCAGGGGGTAAAGAGAGAACTTTCAACAGATTCCTCCAAAGATCGAATGGGCAGCTTAGGATGCTTTGGGATAGAGATCCATGCGTTAACTCAGATATGGACTGGTCTCAAAGACGGCAAAAGTTTCTTCTAAATGAGAATCAAAACCAATTTACACAGGGCAGGAATGGATGAAGCCAGTGGAATACCTTGGGGAGGCTATTAATAATTCACAATTTGCAGTTCATGTTGGAAAATGAATTTCACTAACCAAGGAGAAGTGCTAAAAAGGTATTATTGAAGCACAAAATGGGGGAAGGGAACCACAGCCACGACAGCCAATGGGCAAAGTAGATTCAGGAGTAGGCTGATGTGTCATAGGTGGGCTTTCTTTCTCATGTCAGCGAAAGAAAGGCACATCTCTGGCAAACTCTCTGTTTTAGACCTGGCATTTCCATTTTTTATTTCTCTAAAACAGAGGGGATATGGTTATGGGGATACAACTAGTCCCAACTGGTAAAAGAGAGGCGAGTGGCCAACATAAATATTATAGCATAAGGCTGAACCAGAGGAGAAATGAGAAGAAAAGATCAGTCACTCCAAAAACGTTCTCTCAAAATAAAAGGTCAAGCCAAGGAAAGCCACAGATGCAACACCGCAAACCCAAGGAGAGCTTTAATCAGGAAAACCTGGCCTCAGGCACGCACGTGCATGCAGCTTGCTACCCGCCTTTCTGTGTGCCATTTTCTGACCGGAGACAGGAGGTTCATTCATGGCCAGATGAAAAAGCAATACACACTTGAAATGGCAGCCCTGGTAGGATTCATGTTTCCACAGCTTTTTTCCTCTTCCTCTCATAAATCTCATTCTATATACTCTCCCGGGCCATCACACTTGATCTTATTGTTTCAACTATTGTCTTTGGGCTGACCGCCTCTAAATCTAAATCTGCAGATCAGATCTGTCAGAATAACTAAAGACCTTCTATCTTATTGTTTATTAAATACTGCCCCCTTGAATCACCTACTGACACTTCAAACTCAAAATGTCCAAACCTCCCACATATATCCTCCTGCTATATTCCCCTCTACCTGAGTTCCTGCAACATCTTCCTAACTGGCCTTCGTGATTTCAATCTTACCACCCTCCAATCTATTTTCCACACCACATTCAGAGTACTCTTTCTACAAATGTAAGTCTGATCACATCCCTCGTCTTTTAAAACTCTTTAGATATTGCCTTTTGCCACCAAAACGAAGTTCAAAATGACTAACGTGAAATATAAAGCTCTTGTATTCTGGCCTGTGCCCCATCCCTAACCTCTCTCTAAACATCCTCCTCCTTGCACCTTTTGGGATGAGCACTGGGTGTTGTATGGAAACCAATTTGACAATAAATTTCATATATTGAAAAAATAAATAAATAAACAAACAAACAAACAAACATCCTCCTCCTTCCTAAACAGGAACCCTCTTGCACTGTTGGTGGGAATGCAAACTGGTGCAGCCACTCTGGAAAACAGTGTGGAGGTTCCTCAAAAAATTAAAAATAGAACTACCCTATGACCCAGCAATAGCACTGCTACGAATTTACCGAAAGGATACAGGAGTGCTGATGCATAGGAGCACATGTACTCCAATGTTCATAGCAGCACTTTCAACAACAGCCAAATTATGGAAAGAGCCTAAATGTCCATCAACTGATGAATGGATAAAGAAGATGTGGTTAATATATACAATGGAATATTACTTGGCAATGAGAAAGAATGAAATCTGGCAATTTGCAGCAACATGGATGGAATTGGAAGGTATTATGCTAAGTGAAATAAATCAGTCAGAGAAAGACAGATATCATGTTTTCACTCATATGTGGATCTTGAGAAATTTAACAGAAGACCATGGGGGAGGGGGAGGGGGAAAAAGTTAGAGAGGGAGGGAGGCAAACCATAAGAGACTCTTGGATGCTAAGAACAAACTAAGGGTTGATGGGGGGTGGGGGAGAGGGGAAAGTGGGTGATGGGCATTCAGGAGAGCACTTGTTGGCATGAGCACTGGGTGTTGTATGGAAACCAATTTGTCAATAAATTATATTAAAAACAATAATAAATAAAATAATAAACATCCTCCTCCTTGCCCTCTCCCTTCCACACACACCCCTTCACATTCAAAAAAGCTTCATCACTAAGTTACTTATTTTATCCTACTTTCTTCTTAACTCTGAGCCTTTGTACTTTCTTTTCCTTTTGTCTGGAATGTCCTACCTCTTTGCTGCCATTTCTAACCACTGGATCTGACTCAAACTTTGGGACCACTGGGAAGCCTAGAAGACCCCATCAGTACCCTCACAATATGCCCTCGGCCTTCTACAGACTCTCTCCTTACATTCCAACAGTTTCCTGCATCTCACCATGTAAAGACATGTGTGGGCCAGGGGATGGCATTCCACCAATCAGCCAGGGTAACACACAGGAGTAACCCTCAACCAGTGAGTTAGAAGTTCACCCCTTGGTAGGACAGTTCTGAAATACCTTCTATGCTTTGGTAAGCGTACATAAAAGTCTTAGCAAAGATCCATTCAAATTTTTCATCTATTTTTGTGTAATAGAATATAAGTATACTTAGCATACAAAGACTCAGTCTATAAAATTCACAAAGCAGCAACGCTCAAAATGAGTTAAAAAATTCAACGCAAAGTACTGTTATACACTTACAGATTGAAAAAAAAGAGGAAACTTTCCTAAGTAATATGGAGTCAAAAGGGGGGAGCACAGTGACTATTTTTCAAATAGTGAGAATACTAAATATCAAAAATTATTATAGGGGCGCCTGGGTGGGTCACTGGTTAAGCATCTGACTTCGGCTCAGGTCATGATCTCACAGTTCGGTTCATGGGTTCGAGCCGCGCGTCGGGCTCTGGGCTGACAGCTCAGAGCCTGGAGCCTGCTTCAATTCTGTGTCTCCCTCTCTCTCTGCTCTTCCCCCACTCATGCTCTGTGTGTGTCTCTCTCTCTCAAAAATAACAAACATTAAAAAAAATTATTATAGCCAAGTTGTGCTCAAAGGCAAATCCGTAACTTTTATGCTAGTATACATAGCCTAGTATAATAGTGTAATACTAATTAAACAAAAAAGCTTGCAAATAAATGAATTAAGCATTCAGCTGAGTAAATCAAAATTGTTTTAAGGCCACAGCCACCTAAGAAATAAACTAACATGAAGGTGAAGGGAGTAATCAAAGAACCAATAAACGAGAAGATCAATACAATTTAAAACTTTAGGAGCTGGTAATTAGCATAAGGAGGACAATACAATAGACATCTTCTGACACAATAAATCACAAAAAGGAAAGTCTTAGTAATATATGTAGGACACCAGAAACGACTTGAAAATTCTGCAGAAACATCTTCTTTTACTGAGATTCTTAGTTGTCTTGATGGCTTCCAGACCTACCATGTCTTCTACAAGACAATTTTGGTGAAACTATAGAAACTACAATGTCATTTCCCTTGTGTTTAAAAAAATAATAATAGGGGCGCCTGGGTGGCTCAGTCGGTTGAGCGTCCGACTTCGGCTCAGGTCACGATCTCACGGTTCATGAGTTTGAGCCCCGCGTCGGGCTCTGGGCTGATGGCTCAGAGCCTGGAGCCTGCTTCCGATTCTGTCTCCCTCTCTCTCTGCCCCTCCCCTGTTCATGCTCTGTCTCTCTCTGTCCCAAAAATAAATAAACGTTAAAAAAAAAAATTTAAAAAATAAAAATAAAAAAAATAATAATAATAATAAAACTGATTTTTTAAGGCTACACCCTTTATCATATTTTAATTTTGATAAAACTTGTCTCTATTATCGTAAATATCCCCAAAGATAGGTATCTTAAAGCCCTAAGGTTTACAGCTGAAAACAATGGACTGCCTATGACAATGGATACAAACGCCATCGGAGAATTTTCGTGATAATTACAATGATTTTGTTATGAAGTACATTAGGTTTTCAGTGGCTAGCCTTTAAACCTTTTTTTCTCATAAGTCCTGTAATTTTTAGTGTACAATTTTGTAGAACAAGAGGTTTTTCAGGAACACATATTGCATCAAATCAAAAATACCTGTATAGATAAGAATTTAGTATATAATAAAGGAATCATATAAACCAAAAGACAAAGTATGGGAAGTTAAAAATAATAATGTTAAAAATAGCTAGCAATTTTGGTGAGAAGACAATTAAATATTTACCTTAGATCAAAGAAAATTCCGGATAATTGAATATAAAAGATAAAGGTATAAGAAAATTTTAATGGAGTGCCTGGGTGTCTCAGTTTGTTAAGTGACTGGCTTCGGCTCAGGTCATGATCTCATGGTTCATGGGTTTGAGCCCCGTGTCCAGCTCTGTGCTGACAGCTGAGAGTCTGGAGCCTGCTTCAGATTCTGTGTCTCCCTCTCTCTCTCTCTCTCTCTCTCTCTCTGCCCCTCCCCCGCTGGTGCTCTGTCTCTGTCTCTCAAAAATAAATAAAAATGTTTAAAAAAATTTAAAGATACAAGAAAATTTTTAAATAGATAAATATTTAATGTTAAAATAGGGGTGGAATTTCAAAACACAGAAACAATAGAAGAAGTCACAAAGGAAAAAAATTAAAACACTTCATCAAATAAAATTTCTAAATTTTATCGGTCAAAAACATTTTTAAAAATAACAAAAATGCTGAGAAATATTTGCAAAGGATAATATATTTTATTAACTCAAGAATAAGAGAAAAAGAACCTCCAAGACACACATATACACAGGATCATCAGAATAAAGGAGAGAAGAGAGAAGAATATTTTCAAGGGAGAAGAAAGTAATAATGTACTAACACATTTGAAAATCCTAATGAAGTGAACCTTTTCTGAGAAAACTGTCAACTCGCAAACATGAATAAACGCATATACAGGGGGAAAGGTTTACATATGCATATTGAATGATTACATTCCAAAGCAGGTTTATTAGTAAGTTCTCTCAAACTTTCAATAAACAGTGACTTTTGCAGATATGAAAAGATGGAAAGATACCCAATTGAGTGCTTGAAACTAGCTAACTGATACCAAAACTTAACCAATTAGCCTCAGGGAACCTTGTTTCTGAAAGACTCTCCCTAGTAAGGAGCCCACACTGTACTTTTCAAAATACTCACACATCATAAATTTCCTGGTTTCCTCTGCTCTGATGGACACACATGCCAATGAGCCTCATGCTTGTCCTCTTGCCAACATTCAACCTCACGTACTCAGACATATTTGGCCTTAGGCACTAAGGCTGAATACATTCTCAAAACAGCTTTGGTAGGAAAGGCTGGTACATGGAAGGGAAAATAAAGGCTCCCTGGCCCTACATTCAATCCTCCCATCAAAAAGTTGCCTATAGGGGCACCTGGGTGGCTCAGTCAGTTGAGTGTCCGACTCTTGATTTCAGCTCGGGTCATGATCCCAGGGTCATGGGATTGAGCCCCACAATGGGCTCTGTGATGAGCATGGAACCTGCTTGGGATTCTCTCTCTCTCTTCCTCTGCCCCTCCCCCCCACTCATGCTCTCACTCTCTCTCTCTAAAATAAAAAAAATTAAATTAAAAAAATGTTTAAAGTTGCCTATAGAAATTTCTCTCCTAGGTATATACTTAACAAAAATGCGTACATATGTTCACCATGAAACATGTACAGGAATGTTCAGAGCAACACCATTCAGAGTTGCCAAAAAGGTACAGTTGCCAACACTATGCATAGTCTGCCACGTCCATCTATAGCAGACAGGACTGGGACAAGAGTGAGGTAAGTGAAGCAAAATTTAAAGGAGTGCCAAAAAAAAAAAAATCTCATAGTCAAGATAAACAATATTTCAATGCAACATTTTTTCAATCAAAATTATACAAAACATCCATGATGAACAGGATATCACATTTTCTTAAACAGGCAGGATCAGGCTTTTGCCTCAGGCTGCAATATGACTCAACACAGAATTTAAAGGATGGACAAATAAATTGTGGAATACTATACAGCAATGGGAATGAGTGAGCTACAAGCACATACAAGAGCATGGATGAAGCTCACAGACATAATGGTAAGTAAAACAAGCCAGACACAAAAATGTATGTACTGAGGATTCAAAAGCAGGCAAAGTTCAAGTTCAAAAACAGGCAAGACTAATTTGGGTATTACAAGTCAGGTAGTGGTTTCCCTTGGAAGGGAACATGAGTAGGTTTCTGGGACTCAGGGAATATTCTATTCCTTGATCTGTATGGTACATGGGTTTTACGTGGGAAAATTCATTAACCTGTTCACTCATGATTTGTGCACTTTTTATATGTGTTATACTCTAATTCAAAAATTTTTAAGAGTTGTCTTACTGGGAAGTTAAAATATATCGAAGCAAGTTGGAATTGAGTTGAGTCCCCTGGAGGAGGAGGAAGAAAAGCAATCAGAGCTGCAGGAGGCAGCTTTTAGGGCACTACCTTATTTCTGGGCTTCTATCCTCGACTAACCCCAAGGCCAAAATAAGTAAAGTGAATTCTTCATTAGCAAGCATGGCTAGGACCCAACGGACACCATGTGTTCCACTCATTCAGAACATTGGGCTGTCAGGAGTTAACCCTCCAGTGGGCATGATTCACCAAGTATTAATTACAGTTGCTGCTTACTCAGATTTTTCTGGGGATAGGACAGGACAGCCCAGATTTCATCCAAATCCCAGAGGAACCTTTCCTCTAGACACCAGACCCTGCCATATCAGACATGACAAGACTTCCAAGCAGTAGACAAGGCAACAGTCCAGGAGACTGCCAGTCACTGGCCAGTTCTGCCAATACCCCCACGTGGCTGTCAGCATGACCAGCAAAGAAAGTGGCAGTCTCCCTGCAGCCCACCACAGAAGTCACTCACTGAATGGCAGGGCAGAAGCCACTGGGGGCAAGGAAAGTCCATTTCAAAATGTGAATTGGAACCAAACATGGTAAATTGTGGCCTAGTTCCTAAACAGTAGCGGAGTCTGTCCTGGCTACCAATAGTACCCAGCCTCACTGCCAAGCCTGCAGAGGCTTTTCAGTGGGAATACTTGGCTGCTTTGGATGTTAATAGCCCCTGAAAAGGGGAAGGCAGCAGGCAATGCGAATGGCCAGCAGATTTTTTTCCTGAGTGTCCAGGAAATGCTAACAAGGCCATCACTAATCTCCTTGAAAGGGAAATGATCATCCAGGCACCCCTTTCTGAACTCAGGCCTAGGGCCTAAACCCACTTGCCAGTGGTCAACTTGTTCCTTTTCCCATTCCTAAAGCAGTTTCCAAAAGCAGCGGGGGGCTACAGCATGAATGGAACACAAAGGCATTATGCTAAGTGAAATAAGCCAGTCACAAGAGGACAAATACTGCATGATTCAACCTAGATGATGAACCTGAAGTAGTCAAATTCGTAGAGGCAGATAATAGAATGGTGGTCACCAGGGACTGGGTTTGGGGAAACGGGAAGGGCGGGAAATTATTGTTTAAAGGGCAAAGGATTTGCTTTGGGAAAATGAAAAGAGTCTGGACATGGACGGTGCCGTTGGTTGGACAACAATATGAATGTACTTAACACCACTGAACCATATGTTTAAAAATGTTAAGTTTTAGGTTATGTATATTTTACCACAATTTTAAAAAGAAAAAAAAAGCAGCTGGGGAAAGTCAAATTCTCAACCATATCCCCCAGGCCGTGAAGTCATCTTATCTCCCATCAGTTCTGCCCCTTAGGCTATGCCTTGACCCAGGTCTACCAGTGAGCTCAGCAATTTGTCTCCAGAATGTAGTCAGGGCAAGAAGGGCCTTTCTTCCTCATCCTTTCCCCAACACACCTCTTCCCCACACACCTACCAGGGAGGTAAATTGACCAATAGAATTATATCAAAAGACTGAACTAAAATATTAAGGAAATAGTTCAAGAGACAACCCTGAACAAGACATCAGGAAGAAGAAAGGTCAATAGCCAACCTTGGATGGCATATCCAATGTAGTTTTCTGCAGAACTTTTCATTCTATTATTTCCTTTCTTCAGTCTTCTCATCAGATACTTCTTCCCCAAACCTAGTTTCAGGTCTCCCGCTCAAGAAAAAAAAAACCCTCTTTCAGGAAAGGAACCCAAAACTCAATCCCAATGAAGGTATAAAGTAAAAGCTTTAACTTGTTATCTCTAGTAAGAGTATCAGCTCACAGATTTTTTTCTGCAAACATGGCCTTAGGTGAAATCTGACTGAAGGATTTCATGAAGGGAATAAGAGAACTGGCAGGGAATGAGGGGCATGGAGGTCTTCAGAAACTCCCGAAGGAATATTTGATAGCTGTCTACTTCTCATCAAACAGTCCTAAGTTTTCCTCTGCAAAGACTTCTCTGTAGGCCCCACTCACAGATTTCTAAGCACGGAAAAGAAGAGAAAGCCAGGAATTATAAGAAAAATATATATATAATTGCTACTTTTTTGGCATTTACTATATATAATACGTTATCCTATTAGTCTTAACCACTGCCTTATAAAGAGAATATTATTATTCACATTTGACAAATATGGAAACTAAGACTTTGCAAGAGAAAGCAATTACCTATTGTTTAACTTCTATATAAACACACAGATAGTCATGAATGGTCTTTTCCACATTTCCCTTTCTCTCAATTTTCCCTTTCTTCTCCATTTCTCCTTTCTCTTCATTCTCATTTAAGTATCGTGGACTCAAAATACCTGGACCCCCAGGCATTAAAGCACAGAAGTCAAGATCACACTCTAGAGTCCAAGAGTCCCTGTGTTTGAACTTATCAGTTACTAATTGAAAAACCTGTGTATAGGTGTTTGCAGCATCAAATCATGTGTCTGAGAAAGCATGTCGAAGAACGAACCCTATCTAATAAACATCCTTTATGTAACAAAGTTGTCTTCAGAATAAAAACCTGTAAAAAGATGTCTGAAAATGTAAGTCAGAACTAAGTACTGTGAACACATTCTATCTGGTTTGATCCACATCAAAGACAGCATGTTGCAGTCCAGATTGTACCAACTCCTCCCACATTCAGCAACAAATACATGTTGAGCACTGCTGTGGGATAGGAGATACAAAAATGAATAAGAGCCAGTCTTCATCCTCAAGTAGTTCAGAGTCCAGGAAAGGAGAGAGATGACTAGACAAGTAAGTGAGCAGCATGACAAGTTATAATACAAAGACGGACACAAGGCAATGGGTCACAAAGAAGCGGGTGCCTTGATAGGACCGGGAATACAGAGGAACAAAAGAGGGAAAACATTTCATAGCAGAAGGGAATAGCATGTGCAGAGACACAGAAGCCTGAAGGAACATGGCACCCCCAGGTAGCTACAAGTGGTTCATGGCTAGAAAACAGGTGTGAAGCATGGCCGGGGACACAACTGGTCAGGTAGGCTATGGCTGCTTAGAAGGTCTGTCAGTCTCTCAAGAGTTTGGATTTCACTGTGCAGGTAATAGGAAACTATTCAGGGTTCTTAACTTAGCAGTGATGAGATGCAAAGCTCGTGTGACGAAGATTACTTAGGTCACTGTGTTGGAAGTAGATGGGAAGGAAGTGGGAACAAGGATACCCATGAAAGCTCATGTAGTTGTTCAAGGGAAAGAGAATTGGGGCTCGAACAACAGATTCAAGAGATTTTGTCTGGGAGATTACACAGAATCTGGTGAAGAGAAGGGGTGTGAAGGAGGAAAGATTTAAAACCATTCCAGTATTTTGGGCTTATAAGACAGTAGCCAACTGTTCAGCAAAGGGAAGAACACTCTCCCGTCAGTGAACATCACAACACGTCATGGAAGCGTGTGGATAATCTAAAGCCTGTGAGTGCCTATCTACAAAGTAAGGGAGCCCAGTAAAAGCAACCTTTAGTTGTTCTTAAGATTCACCCCCTCTCATTGCTCCATCTTTCTGCTCACATGGGCTCAGCACAAAGCAAGACCTCCATGAGAGCTGGTCCTTCTGCACAACCTATCATCCATGCCCAAATGCAGGCTGTACCGAACTCATCTGTGTGTGCTGTGCAGAATCCTCTCCTTTGGGTTGCTAAAGTATGGCTTCAGGTAGTTAATCACCATGATGCAGCATATCTTTATTTTCTTAAACCACAATGGGCTGAGGGGTGCCTGGGTGGCTTAGTCGGTTGAGCGCCCAACTTTGGCTCAGGTCGTGATCTTGTGGTTCATGAGTTTGGGCCCCGTGTCAGGCTCTGGGCTGACAGCTCAGGGCCTGGAGCTGCTTTGGATTCTGTGTCTCCCTCTCTCTCTACCCCTACCACACTCGGTCTCTCTCTCTCAAAAATAAAAACAAACATTAAAAAAAAGGAAAAGGAAAAAAGAAAGCAGCTGGGCCTCTAAAGACTCCTGAAATTCTTATATGTCCTTAATTCATCCACAGTACAAGGACTGCCAGGCAGTTCACCTGGGTCATCTGGCTCACCTGCCCCAACCCAAGCCATGCAGTCAGCCGAGTCTGTCGGCAATACCCTCTGGGCTCAAGTGTCTTTGAGACTAATTGCCTGCAGGTCACAGCCAGAGAGTACACATTTATTCCCTCTACCTGAGGGAGCATTTAGTCTTATTAATTTTTCACTATAGTCTTTATCTCTCATAAGGCTATACACACACGTTAGCTATAAAAATGCTCATCAGATCATTATTTATAACGTCAAAAAAGTTGCAAACCATCTGAATTTTCAACAATAGTGTACAGATAAATGAAATCCCATCTATATCATGGAATAGTATGTAGCCTCCCAAAACGTTGTTCCATAAAGGGATCTATGCATATGCAAACATGCTCACTACAGAATGCATGGCCGGGGACACATACTCTTAGAACATAAGCTCCATGAAGCAAGGGCTTTGCTTTGTTCATCAACGTACTCTTAATGTCTAGAACAGGGCTAGGCATACGGTAATCATTCATTAAACATCTGCTGATTGAATCATATAAGAAGTGGGAAAGGCAGATAACACAAGAGTGTGGTTCCATTTCTGTAAAGAGAGGCACATACACACATATATGTAGACAAAGATCTGGAAAAATATGCATCAAAATGTTACCAGTAGTTTTCTCTAGGTGGGTGGACTTTTGTATACTCTTTTATTTTTATCTTTTTTTTTTTTTTCTGTGCACTGTTGAAGGCTCTATCGTAGCAAGGACCAAAACAAAAAAACTACTGAAAGTGGGGATTGGAAGGGGGATCCAATTACAAACTGAGGTCTTGCTTCTCAAGTTCACCTATGCACTCACTGTCCTTTGCATGCCAGAATAACACTACATTATCTATCCACGATCTCACATGTAACCCAGAACACTAATTTGCACTAACACAGAACATACCCCTTGGTGCTAACTTCATTACCAGCCTCTATTCCAACTAGTGGCAACAGGACCGCCATCAACTCTTGATAGTCCCTCATGACTGAGCTCTGTGGGAGCATCCAACTCCCTACCCCCCAACTGGGAAAGTTTTACTACTCTCTTCATAGAAATAGATTGCCCACTGGGGCGCCTGGGTGGCTCAGTCGATTAAGTGTCCAACTCTTGATTTTGGCTCAGGTCATGATCTCACGATTCGTGGGATCGAGCCCTGCAAAGCCTGCTTGGGAACCTCTCTCTCCCTTTCTCTCTCGGTGTCTCTCCCACTCCCCACTCATGTTTTCTCTCTGTCTCTCAAAAATAAATAAATAAACTTTTAAAAATCCTTGAAGAAGAAGAAGAAGAAGAAGAAGAAGAAGAAGAAGAAGAAGAAGAAGAAGAAAGAAAGAAAGAAAGAGAGAGAGAGAGAGAGAGAGAGAGAGAGAGAGAGAGAGAGATTGCCCACATTTGCAGGACAGTTCTCCTTTCCTCAATACCCCAAGCATGAGAGTGTGAATACTTCTCACCCAGTTTCTCCACAGGCAATAAAAAAAGTTCCCAAAGGCATCACCTGCCGGGGCTGAGTCCCAGTTGAACTATGACTGCCCTGGAGGAAAACAGGACAAGCAAAAACACTGAAACTTTGTAAAATCAGCTTGTGTCAAGTTGCCCTGGTACCAGAGCTGGTGTGTATAATCCTCTCCTGGCTGAGCTAATTGGCTTAGCTCACTGATGATTTTATAGCCCCAGAAGCCGTTCTCTGATTGCAAGAATGAGAGTTGCCAAATGATCTTAAACCACAGCACAGACGGGCCCAGTGCCATCAGAAGAATATTTGGGGAAAGAGCTATTTTAAACAAATGCTCCTCTGGGTATAAGGATACTTTTCTGTCTAGACTCCTCCTAACACCTGTTGCTCACTCATCCTGCCCCCAGACCACCTCCCCCTTGACATCACCGTGGCCAAGACAAACCATGGCCACCCGACATAGCCCAGAGATGTGACCACGTGAACAGCAGACCCAGGCAGCCCAGGCATCACATGCTCTGGCAAAGACAGGCCCAGACAGCTCTGCTGCAAGGTGTCCAGGAGCCATTTACGGGCAGACAGCAGACCTGGCAAGACATTACTTTAAACTTTCAGGTGGCCAGGGAGAGAAGCCTTCTTCTTGAGTGCATCACAGCTTTGGCTGTGGCACCAAGCACATCGAAAGAGGATGGCAGCACGCTTGTCCAGACCAGTACACCCCTTCATACCTAAGTCCCCCTTCAGCATCCCCAGTAGGTGGCTGTCTAGCCTATGTTTGAATCCTTCCGGTGACCAGGAAGCTCACTACCTCATGGAACAGCTCACTTTATTTGAGAGCAGTCTTCCTTACACTGAGCTGAATCCCTTCCTGTAGCCTATCCTCCCCCTGTTACACTTTAGAAAGTTACATAGAAAAAATCTCATCTCTCTCTCATGCAATTAAAATCAACATAGGTTTCTGCACTAGGCACATAAAACAGTTCAGATATATAGGGTAAGCATGTACTAGAATCCTGGGGAAATTTGCCAATTCCATGTAGCTTCGAGCCTGGATTTTAACAAAAGGGTAAGGCTGGGCTTGTGTAGGGTTAGATCAGATCTGAGATTACTGCATAAAGTCAGGATTCCAAAAGGGTAGTCCTCAGGAAAAAAAGAAAAGAATGACAGAAGTTAGTACCAAAAAGATAATGGGTAACTCAAACTAGACTCTGGATGGAACAGAAAAAGAATTATTTCCCCAATAACACCCTCAATGCAACTTCACATTCTTTGAAACAAATATTCATTCTATATGTGGGCTGAAAAACTTAAGTTGAATGTCTTCACTTTAATGTCTTGAGTTAGTTGCACAAAATCAAAGCACATCCTCTCTGGAAGAACACACTTTAAACTCAAGCCTCAGGATTTATCACAAAGTTTCCAGAAAAAACAGCTCAAAATAGAAAATCATCAAACATACAAGGAAAGAAGCTACTATGATAAAGAATCAGAAGAAAGAGAAAACTGCTGAATCAGAAGCATATACATCACAGATATTATCATTATCAGAAAGAGAATATTAAATAATTTATTGAATGTGTTTAGAGAAATTTTTTAATGTTTTGAGACCATGACAAAGGAAAAAGAAAGTTTATCAAACCTAATAGTTTAGATTGGAAAAATAGAAAATAGAACGCTTACAAATAAAAGAATACAAAAATTGAAATTATAAATTCAGTTGATGAATGAAACTATATAAAATGGAAAGAGAAGAAATATATTTAAAATATAGGTTGGAAAAACACACAAAACACACTATGGAGATACAGAGATGAAAAAACTGCAAGAGGTTAAAAGATACAGAAGAGAGGGGCACCTGGGTGGCTCAGTCGGTTGAGCGTCTGGCTCTTGATTTTGGCTCAGGTCATGATCCCAGGGTCATAGGATTGAGCCCCACATCAGGCTCCCTCCCTTACTCATACACATGCATGTATCCTCTCTCTCTCTCTCTCTCTCTCTCTCTCTCTCTCTCTCTAAAATTTGAAGAAAACAAAAAGATACAAAGGATAGACTGAGAAGGTCTAATACATGTCTAATCTGAGGTCTAAAACAAGATAACAGAATGAGGTACAAGCAATATGACTGTTTCTCCAGGGAAAAATCCACAGATTCAGGAAGTACAACAAAGCCCAATGGAGATAAGAAAGAAAAAAGGAAAAAAACAAACCTTGACCCATTACAGTGCATCTGTAAATATTAAAAGCAAAGAGATCTTTAAAACAAGCAGCGAGAAAAAAAAGATTACCTATAAATAATTTAAATTACACTGACAGCTGATTTCTCAATTGCAACCATATAAGCCAGAAACCAATGAAAATGATAACCTTAAAGTGCGGAGAGAAAACAAATGTCAAACTAGTATTCTCTACCAAATGAAATTTACTTTAAAGACTAAGAGTGTAATAAAGACATTTTCAAAAACAATCAAAACTAACAGTATGCTACTAACAGAAACCCACTAGAGAAACTTCTAAAAGATGTCTTTAAGAAAGAAAATTATCCTAAAAAGTAGAGCTTAGATGCAAGAAGGACTGGAGAACAAAGTAAATGCTAGTAAACATGGAGTGAACATAAATAAACATTAATTATATAAATAATAACAATTATAGCCATTTGAGAGGCTAAAAGATCAATGTAGAACTAAAACAGTAAGTCACAGCAATAATTTATAATAAAAGAGAGAGAAGAAGACTGAAGTTAAGGCATTGATTTCTTGTATTATATATAAGGAGAATAAAGATAGTAATTATCTTTAGACACTGTTAAATGAAATATATATGTTAAATTTTCTAAGGTAACCATTAAAACCCCTGAAATAGAGTCTATAATTTCCAAACTACTGTAGAAAAATAGGGTAACTGGTGTTAATCAACACAAAACAAAAGGAAATAAACATTGAAAACATGGGTGGGAAGCAGATAATAAGATAAAAACAAACCCAAATCAAACAGTAATCATGATTTAAGGTAAAGAGATTAAGTTCTCCAATTAAAAGTAAATATGGTCAGTTTTATTTTTTTTTAATTTTTTTTAACGTTTTTTTATTTGTTTTTGAGACAGGGAGAGACAGAGCATGAACGGGGGAGGGTCAGAGAGAGGGAGACACAGAATCCGAAACAGGCTCCAGGCTCTGAGCTGTCAGCACAGAGCCCGACGCGGGGCTCGAACTCACGGACTGCGAGATAAGACCTGAGCCGAAGTCGGCTGCTTAACCGACTGAGCCACCCAGGTGCCCCTGGTCAGTTTTAAATCAAGGTATATACTAACTATAAAAAAACAGAAAATGATAAAAAATAAGAATGCAGAAACAGTGAAAGGAAAAAGATGAAATATGCCAAGTAAATACTAATTAAAATAAAGATGAGATAATCTTATCAGACAAAATACATTTTAAGTCAAAAAAGAAAAGAATTATTCATTACGAAGGTATAAAATCCATGATATAAGATGTAAGGCAAAGATACAAGGCAAAAGTTAAAGAAACCATAAAAACTGACAATTTCACTATTATAGAGGGAAACTATATACACCTCTCTTAGTGACTGACAGATCAAACAGACAAAAATATTACAAAGGATATATGGATTTTCCCACTAAACATCTATTCTAATCAAACTTTAGTATGTCTTCCTATACTGTGAAGCTAGAAACCTAAAACTACATTTCCCAGATTTACATGTATGACCCAGTTTTTCTGGGACAATTCTGGTCTATGCCCACTTCCCTGGCATAATTATTAAAAGCACCCCCTTCTACCCTGAAAAGTGTCTGTCGTGGATAATAAGTTATACTATTATGCTACTTATATGTAAAACACCATAAAAACAAAAGTTTCCTTCAAGCATGCTGAATTGGTGACTCAAATATCAAAAGCCACATTACATTCAGAGATGTAATTTTTCCAAAGAGGTGAACAACACTTTTGGACAAAACAGGATACAGTCTCCTTGAATTTACATGATATGACATTCTTGGAAAATTCACTGCATAATAAAAGACAAAGTCACTTTAGAAAGTCATGCAGGATGTGGGACAATTCTTCACTGTATGAGGCTGTTTTACACATTTCAGCACATTAAACATTTACTACTTCCTGCCCACTAAGTGCCAGTTGTGCATCCCCCGATTACTGTAACAAAATAAAAACACTCCCAACATGGTGGCTTCACCCCAGTTCAGTACCATTGAGTGCGGATGGCAGAGGCAATTAAGAGGCCATTTCACTTCTTCACGCGAACATCAAGAGCCTGAATAATACGCCATGGGCTCTGAAACCTTGCAGTACATACTCTTTTCCTAGAGGTAAAGTACCTCCTCTCAGGCTCCAGAGTAAGTTAGACAGTGGCTATGGGCCTGAATTTACCATCTCTCTACCCTATAAGACATTTCCAAAAATTATCTTTAAAAAGAAAAAAAATGAACTGTTTTAGACAGTTTTAAATTGACAGAAAACAACTCTAAAGATAGTTCCCATATACGCTACACCAAATTTCCCCTATTATTAACATCTTACATTAGTATGGTACATTTGTTATAATAAACCAATACTGATATATAAAATATTGATACATACTTTTATAACACTACACAATATTATTATTATTATTACTAACTAAAGTCCATACTTGATTCTTTTCTCTGTTCCAGGATCCCATCGAAGACACCACATTATATCTAATAGTCATACCTCCTCAGACTCCTCTTGGTTTTGACAGTTTTTCGTACTTTCCTTATTTTTGATGACCTTAACAGCTTTGCAGAGTCCTAGCAGGTATTTTATAGAATGTCCTTCATTTGAGATCTGTCTCATAATTAGACTGTAGATATATGTTCTTGAGAGGAAGACCCCACAGATAAAGTACCGTTTTAATCATATCATACCAAGGATAACTGCTCTCAGCATAACTTATCATTATTGATGTTAATCTTGATCACCTGGCTCGGGTCATATTTGTCAGATTTCTCTACTGTGGAATTACAAATTATTCTCCTTTTCCATATTGTACTTTTTGGAATGCATAGCTCACCCTTAAGTGTGGGGAGTTATGCTCACCCTCCTTGAGATCCGAGTATCTACATAAATTATTTGGAATTCTCCTACATGGAAAATTTCCACTCTCTCCCGTTTATGTATATATTCAATTATTTATTTAGATCAGTATGAACTCATGGATATTTATTTCATATTTTAAGTTATGATCCAAAAATATTTTATTTATCTTGTTTCTCAAATTGTTCCAGCTTTTGCCATTGAAAGCTTTTTCCCTTGTCTCCTGTGTCCTTTTTATACACACCCTGATTGTTGTGGGGGATTTGGAGTTTGGGGCGTGGCTTTTTTTAAGGTCCTTACTTTCTGGTACTACAAGATGCTCCAGGATCATCTTGTGTGTATCCTGCACCACTCCTAGGTGCTATTTCTTCGTTTCATTTATTGGAGGATTGAAGAATGATGTTATAAGCAAGATATGGTTCCTATCTGTTCTGCTTGCTATGGGCGGTAATGGTGCTTACAGCATCTTCAGCTGACAGAGCAACAAAATACATGTGCCTGTACTAACCCAGGTATATAATCATATCTATAAATATTTCTACACTTAACCATATATTAGCCTAAACATATTAGGCTATGAGTTCATACTGATATCTCCAAATCTCCACCTATAAGCGTTAGTCTAACATCTCCTTGCTTATCTGTAACCCCCATTCCAACACTGAGGAACCTGGCCCCCACCATCCATCATCCATTTACTTGATCATTTAATCCCATTACACATTCTAGCAGAATCAGAATTGTTAATTCACGTTCCCATTGGAAACATCATGAACCAGAGTACAGTGCTTATATACACTTCATGTGCCTTTAGTCCTACAGACCACACCATTCCCAAAGTTACTTAAGTCAGTACCTTTCTCTCCACCCCAACCCAGTGAGGTTCTTTCATACATCTGTTATGTAGCTAGATTGTTTTGTCACATTCTCCATGCCGTCCTGAGATCCCCTGACTTCCTAAATTATTTCTTTATTTTAATACGTCAAGGTTTACTCTTTGTACTTTAAAGTTCCATAGGTTTTAATAAATGCATATTGTCATGAATTCACTATTACAGTAACCAATGGAACAGCTGGAACGATCCTTAAAAACTCCCCTGTGATTCGCTCATTCAACCCTCCCTCCCCACCCCTAAATCCTTGGAAACCACTGATGTTTTTTCCAACCCTATCATTTACCTTTTCCAGAATATCATATCATTGGAATCATACCATACGTAGCCTTTTTAGACTGACTTCTTTCATTGGCAATATACATTTATGATTCATGCACATCTTTTCATAACATGATAGCTCATTTCTTTTATCACTGAATAATATTCCATTGTATGAATATAACACAGTCTGTTCACCTATTCACCTACCAAAGGACATTTTGGTTATTTCCAGTTAGAAGTGACTATGAATAAAGCTGTTAAAAACATTCGTGTACAGGTTTTTGGGAGGGCATAAGGTTTAAATCAGTTGGGTAAATACTTACAAGCATGCTTGCTGGATCACATGGCAAGACTATAATTAAATTTGTAGGAAATTGTCATTCTAGTTTCCAAAGTGGCTGTATCATTTTGCAATGAATAAGAGTTCCTTGTGCTCTGCATCGTTGTCAGCAATTGGTGTTATTAGAATGGTCAAAATTGAAAAAACTAACAGGTGTGGAGTGCTATCTCATTGCTGTCTTAATTTACAATTTCCTAATGACAAATGATGTCTAACATCTTTTTATAGGCTTAAAATCTATACTTTTTTGGTGAAGTATCTGTCAGAACTTACTTCCATTTTTTTCAATTGGATTACTTTCTTACTGTTGAGTGTTAAGAGTTTTTGCATATTTTGGATACAAGTCCTTTATAAGATACGTGTTTTGAAAGTATTTTCTGCCAATCTATGGCTTGTCTTCTCATTCTCTTAATAGCATCTTTCACAGAGCAGAATTATTGATTTTAATAAAATTCAAATTGTCATTTTTTTCCTTTCATGGATTGTTTTGGTGTTGTATCTAAAAACTAAGAGCCAAACACAAAGTTACCTAGATTTTTCTCTCATTCTTTTTCCAGAAATTTTATAGCACTGCAATTTACACTTAGGTCTATGATACATTTTGAGTTAATTTTTGTGAAAGGTATAAGATCTGTGTATAGCTTCATATTTTTACATATGGACATCCAATTGTTCTAACACCATCTGTTGCAAATACTATCTTTTCTACATTAAATTGCCTTTGTTTCTTTGTTAAAGATCAGTTGACTATATTTGTTTTGATCTATTCTGGGCTCTTGTCTGCTCCATCGATCTCTGTATCTATTCTTCAGTACTGTGTTGGCTGTTCCATATAAACTTTAGAACCAGTTTGTTATATTTACAAAATAACTTGCTGGGATTTTGATTGAGATTATTTTGAATCTAAATCAAACTGGAAACAAACGATGTCTTAACAATATTGAATCTTCCATGAACACAGACTATCTCTACGTTTATTTAGATGTTTGTTTTTTTAATCAGTTGTGTTATGTTCTGAATATAGTTCCTATATATTTTGTTGGATTTATGCCTAAGAAATTTTTGCTGCTATAAATGATATTTATAATTTCAAATTCAAATGCATTTGAATGCATTTAGGTATGCAAGTACCAATGCATTTAGGTATGCAAGTACCAAATGCATTTAGGTATGCAAGTAACTTATAATAGAGTATTCCTAATTCCTCCCTCCTGTCTCTTAAGACAGTGCTGTCATTCATTTCATTTATCAGTATGATTATAATCACCCAATAGACTGTTGCTATTAATATTTTAAACACATAGGTACCTTTTGGATCAATTAAGAATAAGAGAAATAGGGGCGCTTGAGTGGCTCAGTTGGTTGACTGTCCAGCTCTTGATTTCGGCTCAGGTCATGATCTCATGGTTTGTGGTATCAAGCCCCACATCAGCCTCTGTGCTGACAGCACAGAGCCTGCTTGGGATTCTCTCTCTCCCTCTCTCTCTCTCTGCCCCTTCCCTATTCATTCTCCTCTCTCTCTCTCTCAAAATGAATACACTTTTTTAAAAATAATAAAATAAAAAATATGTATTCCTTTTCCAACATCCTTTCTTTATATAGATCTGAGCTTCTAACCTATTTCATTTTCCTTCTACTTGCAGAACTTCTTTTAACACTTCTTACAAAGATCTGGTCATCATAAGTTTCTTTAGTTTTTTTTAAATCAGAAAATGTCTTTATATCTTCTTCACTTTTGAAGGATAATTTCAGTGTATATACAATTCTAGGTTGGTAGCGCTGTTGTTTACACTTTAGATATTTCATTCCACTCTCTTCTTGCTTGCATGGTTACTGATGAGTTCACTGTAGTTCTTATCCTTGTTCGCTTCAAGTAAGATATTCTTTCCTCTGGCTTCATTCAAGATGTTTTCTTTGTCTTTGATGTTCTGCAGTTTGAATATGAGATGCAAAGTAGGTATTTTTTCTGCTGGTGTTTTCTGAGCTTCTTGGATCTGTTCTTTGATGGCTGTCATTATGTTTGGAAAGTTCATGGCCATTATTTCTTCTGTTCTGTTCTCTCTTTCTTCTTCTGGTATTCCAATTATACATATGTTACACCTTTTGAAATTATGCCTACAATTCTTAGATGATAAGTTCTATTTTTTTGTGGCAATTTTCTTCCATTCTTTTTTAATTTGCATTTCATTTTAGGAAGTTTCTACTGACCTATCTTCAAGGTCAATGATTTTTTTCTTTGGTTGTGCCCAGTCTACTAACAAGGCCACCAAAGAAAGTCTTCATCTCTGCTACACTGTTTTTTTTTTAATTTCTAGCATTTCCGTTAACCCTTTCCCAGAATTTCTATTTCCCTGCTTACATTATTCACATGTTCTTGCATGCTCTCTACTTTTTTTCCATTAGAGCTCTTAACTTATGAATCATAGTTATTACTTTAAAATCTGTATCTGATGATTCCACCATCTGTCACATCTAAGTCTGGTCCTGATGCTTGCTTTGTGTCTTCAGACTATTTTATTCTTGTCTTTGGCAAGCCTTGTGGCAAAGTATGAGAGAAAAATATCATCCTATCATCAAATGATCAAATCTCAATCTTTTAATGGGCCTGTATCTCTGGACTGTGACCTTCACAAATGTTTCTTCCAGCTTCTCTCCACATTCCCTACAGAAAGGATGGCCTGAAGGAGCTGGAGAAAAAAGAATGCCCTTTCCCCAGGGAGATAAGGCTTTGGCAAAGTATTTTCCCATGGAGAATAGGCTTTTGTTAGGGAACATACTCTTGGCATATCACAGTGATTAATCTTCCCCTCCCTCTGCCAAAGCCACATAGGATCTTTCTTGGATCTTCATCATGAGAACCTGGTGGTATTCCTGAAGGTAAAACCCACAAAAGAGTGAGGTTCTCCCCAAGACCACAACACAAGGAGTTTCTCACACTCAGGCTAGCCCACACTCAGCTCCCAGAAATTCATGAAAATTACCACTTAATTTCCAAAATCTCCAGCAGCTTCTACCCCAGATATGTAGATCTCAGCTGTGGCTCTTTTGATTCACCTGTCTCTCCAGACTTCACGGGGATAATTTCTCCTGCAACTTCATTCCTGTCATGGGTATGAGAAAAGTCACTAATACTCAGTTTGTTTGTTTGTTTTCTTATAAGAATAGGAGTGATGACTTCTAATCTAAAGAGGTTTCAGGGCTGAAACTGAAAGTCTAAAAATCATCTATTTTAATTAGAAAAAAAATTTAAGCAAAATTGGCAAAATGTGGTAGTTGTTAAAGCTGAGGATAGATTTATAGTTCTTTATAAAATCTCTACTTTTAATTGTAGAAAAATTTGTTTGAAAATTTCCATAACAAAAAGGTTTGTTTGTTAAGTATCTGAAACAGGTCGGCTTTAATTAATAGGGATAGGGAGGAAAAAATCAGTGATTAGTCAACAATATTTATTAAATGTCTACTATGTGCCAAGGACTGTGCTAATTGGAATAAAATTATGAATACTATTGTTTCCTGCCCCCAAGAAATTTTGGAAAGGTTGGCATTAAATAAGTAATAATGAACTAATAACCTGTGCTAAGGGCTACAAAGCTGATTTGTTTTTGATGGTGCTGTGGGAACAGATAACAGAGAACATAGAATCTAACCTGGTCTGGAGAGTCAGGGAAGATCATCTCAAAGACTATCAGAAAATATGGCTGCAGGAAGAACCTTCATGCTGTGCCTAACTCCAGGACACCCAGCAGCATGCATCAACGATAAAACCTGAAGTTAGACAGGACCCAACGGTTGGCCTCCACGGGTTGGACATAATGATGATAATATTAAAGAGTGAGAATGTTTCAGAAGCAAACAAGCTTTCCATGGGTTGGAATCCCAGGCAACCTCTTAGATCTCTAACCACCTGAATTTATGGTGGACAATCATTGAGATTTTCACAATTCATTCTTGCCTTCTATAAATACTAACTTTCTCATGAGCCTTCCTTCCTTACACATTCAAATTCTCTTTAGATACCAGTCAGCTCTGGATTAACTTGTAGTTTTATTCCTGGAGTAATCCCATAGAAGGAGGATTGAGGCTTCATGTTAGAGCTAAGGAAACAGGAGCTAGGCAATGAGAAAACATTGAAATTTCGGAATTCTGTGCTCAGATATGCTATGGCTGCAACACATAAATTAATGCAAGTTACATGTCTTTTGGGTGTAACATTTTCCCAGCTGAGAAAAATGAAATTATGCCACTTACCAACTCTATCACAGACTATTATTAAGCAAGTTAAACAATTATGCCTATAGAAGTGCTCTCTATTGATTTATTATATGGCTAATGGTAATTTATGATGGTAATTATTAAAACATAAATTGATCGCAACATTTACAGCAACATCAAAACCTCCCAAATTATTATTATCAATTTATAATTTTTGAATAACAGCAATCAATCGTTATTATTGTGGCTAAATGATAATGATTTATAATATGGTATCATATGTTTGCTCCAAATATTAAGAGAAGCACTAATCTCTTATGGTGAAAATAATAACACTAATAATGATAGAGTGACGACTGCTAATCATTTCCCATTATTAGTATTAAAATGTTTAAATCATCAAAAAAATCTAAGGAAATAAGATATAGCAGAGGCATATGGCCAAAAAAGTGATGTATTTTCACCAAGTTGAACAAATCAGGAATGGAGGCCAGTGTCCACAACACCAGCTGCCCATTAGAAAAGATAGGGGACTTTCTAAAAAGTATCAGTGCCCAGGCCCCACCTGCACCCCACTCCCCCAAGGGAATCTGATTTAATCCACCTGGGTGTGGCCAGTGTTTCGAAGGTTCCCTGAGAAATTCTCACGGGCAGCCAGAGTTGAGAACCACTGCTCCAGATGTTTGATTTTCATGCCTGAGAATATAGATGAATTTGCTCCGAGGGGCACATTGAATTTGGAAACCTACTTGCCCAACCTCTGTCAATCAATGCTGTGTATAGCAGAGGAATGAGTTGTTAGTTTTAGTTGTCAGGGAATTTTCTTCATGGAAGAAAAGTACATTAAAATACCAAATTACAGTATTTACATATTTCATGTTTTTTTCCAACTGAGTTCCCATAGCAACTAAATCCATTTGCTCCCTACTTTCTTCTGAGTTATTTTCCATCATGAGCCATGCTTTATTAGAGAGGCAAACAGTTTGCCCTCTGAAATGACTGTTTTGCTGTTTACTGTTTCTTTGCCAGAGAACTCAACTCGAGTTGCATCATCCTTACTCCTGCGCTACCCAAATTCAATAAAGTTAGCTTTGCTGGTTTGGGAAGAGATAGTGACTCTGACCCCTTTCCTCCATCTGGAGGAATCCCTGCGTTTTTCTTCCAATGAGCTGGCCAAGAAAAGGCAAGTGGAGTGGAAGGCTTCCCTCAGGGAACCTGGGAGTGGGGAAAGAATGCAAGTGAGGAATCGATTAAATCCCAAACAGTGACCAATTCACTTAAATCAGCAGCGGATGAAGGATAACCCAGCTCCTTGGGATCTCACTGGGTTTGGTCAGGCAGGGGCACTGGCAGAAAGGCATTATGGTTGCAGATGGCCACCTGCTAGCAAACGGGAAGAGGGTGAGTCCCGCTCCAGTCATGAAAGAATTAACTGAATACCCTGAGAGGAGGCCCAAAGGAGTCATAGGACACTAACATTTCTTTGAGATTTCACCCAGACTTGGCAGACTGACTGCAGGGACTGTTCACTTAAAATGATGACATTTCACTTGCTAATGGGGCTCTGCTTTGCAGGGGGACAGGGATGCCAAAGAAGACCGCAGGAGGGAGGCATGAGGCTCAAAGCTTCAGGGCAGCTCCCCTGGCTGACTCCTAATGCCAGTATGGACCTGGGCTGCCAGTACCAGGGGAGAGACAAATGAATGGCACCAGAGACCAGCCAATGCTTCCACACTGTCTATTCTCACTTGCTGACTCAGAAGCCTCCTTCTGTGCTAGCTGCACTAATGAAGAAGACTGGCTTCCTCCTCTCTCCCAGACTCTACATAAAATCCAGACCTGTGGTGCAATTGCCCCCAGGGCAAGGGTGCTGGTACCCCATGCAGCATCTCAGAATGCAGCAACAGAAATCACATAGAACGAGTTTCCCTCCCACCTGTATGATCTGGGTGTAACTTACACACGTGCATTAGTTACACTGCTTACTGCCAGGCTCTAGGGGTCCGAGATAAAGTCCTTCAGGACCCTTCAACCAACATCATTTATTCAAGAATAACCCCCAGTGTCAGCATCCCAGCAGGAAACAGCACTGTCAAATTGGGTAATTTGAGGAGAGTTTAATTAAGGGACTATTTACAAAGGAAAAAAAAAAAAAAACACTAGAAATGGTGTGTAACCTCAGAACTAGGAAGAGTAGGGCACTGTTACCACTCTGGGCCTAAGCAGCAGAATCCAGAGATAAAGCCATGTGAAGCTGACAGGAGCTGAGACCCTCGGGTTAGGGAGGAACCCAGCACACCGTGAGCACACAGGGAGGGGGCCAAGGAAATGAAACCAACCCACTTCAGGGTTATTGATAAGAAGACAAAATTTGCCAAACTGCTCAAAAGAAGAGAATGTGGGGTGGTAGAAATCAGATTCTAATTAATTTAGGCTCTCCTTGCTTTGCATGGCTTTTTTTTTTTTTTTTTTTTT